>NC_052147.1:282105317-282293305 GCF_902713615.1 Scyliorhinus canicula
ACAGGAGCAACTCGCGAACAAAAATCAGGCATCCAATCAGATAAGGAGATTCTGGGCCAATGGCCAATACCTTGGTCAATGACGCAGGTTCGAAAGAATGTCTCAAAGGCAGAGAGAGAGGTGGTTTGAATGAGGGTCTCCGCAGTGGATGAGCTGAGACACGGAGGGAGTTGGGCGATGTGACTGAGGTGGAAATTGGTTGTCTTGGTGATGGCGTGGTATGTCGCTGGAAGCTCACCTTGAAGCTAATTGTGACACGAAGGGCGTAACATTCCAGCGAGGCTCCAGGTTTCACTTTGGCAAAGGAGCTGTGAGCTGGATTTTACAGATGGGGGAATTTTGGGGGCGGGGGCATTGTAGTGGGGTAGGGGGGGAGGCAGGGAAGGGCAACACCCCCCTCCTCATCCAAAGGAGGGGCAACCCACCTCCCTTCCTAAAGGAAAAGCTGGTGTCACATTGACCAACGTTCAGCAAGGCCGCCCCACGCCCACGACACCTTCCAGGCTGGCTCGCCAGGCTGGCGGGTGGATCCCTCAATGGGAAGAGGTGCTGACTGCGAGAGCTGCCAGCCAGCAGCCCCGGTTCGATTGACCTGATTCCTGAGGGGCTTATCTTATGAAGAAAGGTTGGACAGGTTGGGCCTTTGCCCATTGGAGTTTTGAAAAGGTTTCATTTTACGGGACGCGGGCTTTGCGGGTTGGGCCAGCATTTATTGCCCATCCCTAACTGCCCTCCATTCCTGAGGGAATTTGCCAGTCAACCACACTGCTGTGGGTCTGGAGTCACATGTAGGCCAGACATCAATGAACCAGATGGTTTTTTACTACAATCGACAATGGTTTCATGGTCATCATTAGACTTTTAATTCCAGATTTTTATCCAGGGTGGATTCTGCAAGGATCTTTCCTTCCCCTGGTGGGAGACCATCCCTCCATTTGGTCCTCCCCACCTGCTCTTCAAAACCCACCACCCCGTCCCTCTTGCCCAACTCTACTTCTCCCTACAGTGTCCTGACCATTTCCCATCCTATAAAACCTAGGAATTACCTGGATCCGGAAAGCGGTCTATGTGCTTCGCGGGGTCTACTGGCAGTCCCAGCAGGGCCCATTACTGAGGTACAGGAATATCAGACATACAAACAGAAGCAGGCCATTCAGCCCCACTATGCTGTTCCACCATTTACTGAGATCATGGCTGATATGGCTGTGGTCTCCACTCCAGTTTCCTGTCTGCTCCCCATAACCCAGGACTCTCCGGTCTGTCAAAAACCTTCCTCTGCCTACCTCGAATAAAGTCAATGACCCACCACCTCCACAGCTCTCTGGGGAAGAGAGTTCCACAGACTAATCACCCTCGGAGAGAAAATAATTCTCTTCACCTCAGTCCGGTTACAGACAATACTTGTCCAACCTTCCGTCATGAGACAAACCACTTCATCCCAGGGTTGGATATATTAATGACCCCTAGCTTGGTTTCACCTACAAGTGGAGATAATCGGCTGGATTCTCCGATTTGGAGACGAGGTGCTGACGCTGGTGTGGAAACGGCGAAAACGGCGTAAAAGCTGCACCGATTCTCCATCCGGTGGACGGAGCAACCACGCAGCGTCCAGCCCCCGGCTTTACCTGCGGATACAGCCGGGGAATTGCCGATCTGTGGCCGTGCGTGGACATACTGTCCCCCAGTGTCGGGTTCACGAAATAAAAAGGATAAGTTTTCCACGCCGTCGGGAACTCGGCCCATCGGGGTGGGGGGGTAGCATCGGAGGAGGGTCTCAGGTGACGTCCTGAGGCCGCCCCCACGGTGTGCGCCGTACTTGAAGAGTACGCCGTTTTCAACGGGGCGGAGCATCGCAAAAATGCCGGCGTCCCTGATTCCAAACGGGGATTCTCCGGCTGATCATCGAACATGGTTTTGCCGCGGGCAGCCGGAGAATCACGTCCATACTCTCCATCAACTGTATCAATGTAAGGGCAGCACGGTGGCGCAGTGGGTTAGCCCTGCTGCCTCACGGCGCCGAGGTCCCAGGTTCGATCCCGGCTCTGGGTCACTGTCCGTGTGGAGTTTGCACATTCTCCCCGTGTTTGCGTGGGTTTCGCCCCACAACCCAAAGATGTGCAGGTAGGTGGATTGACCACACTAAATTGCCCCTTAATTGGAAAAAATGAATTGGGTACTCTAAATTTATAAAAAAAAAAAATAAACTGTATCAATGTACTTCATTATCTAAAAGAGCTCCAGCAGGTCACCCCCTTCCCTTTGTCTGAGGTGAATGAGATTCCGGCTTTCCAGATGTGTTTTGAGGATCCCAGTTGGTGTTATAAATGGACGGGAAGATCCCAGAATGGGACTCCGGCTCAAAGGACTGTGGGGCAGATTCGCTCATTGGGGAGACAGAGCGCTGGCGCCAGGACTGAATCGCGAGTGTTCCACGTTCACGAAATCGGTGCCGGTCCCGGAGTGATTCAGGGGCTAGCACCGGCACCACATGGAACCCGGGCCATTCCAATCCATGCCATCTCCCATCCCAGCCAAGAAGGTGGCACTGGTTATGCTGGAGCATGCCCATCCCGTCGATGGGTCAGTTAGGGCCGGAGGATACCATGGGGGGGGGGGGGGGGGGACTGGGAGGGGGGGGGGGGGACTGGGAGGGGGGGGGGGGGGTCACCCATACATCCCGGGGAGCTACGTTCACCAAGGGCATTCAGCCGCAGCGCAGCCAGATGGCTGCGGCAATGGTGGTCTGTGCCCAGCTACCCCCATCCCATGGCCCTTCTCCCAGCCCTGACCGTCACCCCCAGGTGGCAGCGCACTATAGCCATGCTGGACACACTTCGTACCCCCTCTCTCTCCCCCACAGCAACCGTGCCACCTGTTTCCCGATCATAGATGGCACAAGAACCTCGCCGTCGGTAATTCCTGTGGGCAGGGGTGCAGCATCGCGGAAGGCCAGGTAAATGCCAGGTCGGCCCGTTAATGATACTCCAACAGCGCTTAGTGTACAATTTGCCCCGGATGGAGAATCCCTCACCTGTAACGTTTACTTTTTTTAAATAATGCGGAGTAAGTGAGTCACAGGACTGCTAAATAGTTTTTAACAACAAGAAATAAACATTTAGGGGGCTGGTTTAGCTCAGTGGGCTAGACAGCTGGTTTGTGATGCAGAATAAGGCCAGCAGCGCGGGTTCAATTCCCGTACCAGCTGAGAATTCTGAATTCTCCCTCTGTGTACCCGAACAGGAGCCGGAATGTGGCTTTTCACAGTAACTTCATCGCAGTGTTAATGTAAGCCTGCTTGTGATGATAAAGATTATTTTTTAAAAAAGGAAATAAACCTTTATTAAACATGAGAAGGTTGATAATTATACAATACTCCTTCACTCCCCCTCCCCCTAGCTTCACAATAATACACAGATTTGAAGATTATTATAATAATAATCTTTACTGTCATAAGTAGGCTTACATTAACACTGCAATTAAGTTACTGTGAAAAGCCCCTAGTCGCCACATTCCGGCACCTGTTCGGGTGCACAGAGGGAGAATTCAGAATGTCCAATTCACCTAACAGCACGTCTTTCGGGACTTGTGGGAGGAAACCGGAGCACCCGGAGGAAACCCACGCAGACACGGGGAGAACGTGCAGACTCCGCACAGACAGTGACCCAAGCCGGGAATCGAACCTGGGACCCTGGCGCTGTGAAGCAACAGTGCTAACCATTGTGCCACCATTGACATGGGTTGCCAAGTATATCTTAGGCTATGATGGCCTCAGTAACACACAATCCCTTTAAACACACAGTCAGACTGTGGTAAGACGCACTCTCGCACTCTGAAACCGAGTGACTATCTGTGGATTTCTCCTCAAAGTCCCACCAGATGATTCTCGTACTGAGAGCTACCTTGTCCCACTGAACTCTGGCTGATTTCAAATTCCATTTAAAAAAAGAAATGTTATTCCGGCATTTTCATAAAAAAACAAACCAAAGCAGAAGAAAAACAGCCCAACATTATAAATAACCAACACCCACCCACGCACCCCCCCCCCCCCACCCGCTCCCCACCATCATCCCTTTCTCCCATCCTGCCTTCCCCATTTTAACCCCCCCCCCCCCCCCCCCCCCCACCCACCCAATGACTCCTCAATCCTCCTTAAAGAATCAATGAACAGCTTCCACCTCCGAGCGAATCCATCAACTGTCCCGCTCAGGGCGAACCTGACCTTCTCCAACCTGAGGAATTGGAACATAGACCATACAGTGTAGAAGGAGGCCATTCGGCCCATCGAGTCTGCACCGACCCACTTAAGCCCTCACTTTACCCTAACCCAATAACCCCTCCTAACCTTTTTGGACACTGAGGGCAATTTATCATGGCCAATCCACCTAACCTGCACGTCCTTGGACTGTGGGAGGAAACGGGAGCACCCGGAGGAGACCCACGCAGACACGGGGAGAACGTGCAGGCTCTGCCAGGTCACTCACCCACACCCCCACATTCGGCCCAAATCGAACCTGGGAGTGTCAAGGCCTCTAATTGAATTGCTGTTTAATCGCAGCACACGTCGCGGGAAAGGGGGTCATTCAATGCCCCGTCCACCGCCTGTCCCAATGGCCTATCCAATTGGTCCCACACCTTACTCTTCCCCCATAGCCCCGTCGCCTTCCCCTTTTCGTGTACTTATCCCATTCCCATTTGAAAATTCCTATTGAATCTGCTTCCGTCGCCCTTTCAGCCAGAACATTCCGGATCACAGAAACTCGCTGTGTAAAAAATCCCCTTTATCCTCCCTGCTGGTTCTGTTGCTAATTGTTGTGTGAGAAAAGGTGTTAAAATTATTTTATGTTGATTGTTTTAGGTGTATGGCCAAAGGAGACTTTCTCAATTGCTGGTGCCTTTGAATATTCTTCATTGATGGATGTGTTTGGTGGAGCCCCAAGATTCCTATCGTACCCACGGACATTCACTGTGCCAAACGGAGCAGACGCCATTCTCAAGTGCCAGATCGCGGGGGACCCGCGGCCGACAGTGATCTGGGAGAGGGACAAGACCCAGATCTATCCTACCGGCCGTTTTCGCTTCCTGGAGGATGGGAACATCTACAATCTGATAGTGGCGCAGGCGCGGGTGGAGGACAGCGGGCAGTACATCTGCAAGGCCAAGAACAGGGTGGGTGAGACCTACGCGGCCGCAACCCTCAAGGTGGAGGAGGGGGATGTGGACCCCAAGGATAAGCCGGCCTTCCTGGTCAAGCCCACCTCTGCCAGGGTGGCCCGAGGCGACAATGTGGTCTTCACTGGCCAGCTGGCTGGGTGCCCCGTGCCCACAGTGACCTGGGAGAAAGATGGCCAGAAGCTGGGTGAGATCTTTGAGAGTGGGCACTTCAGCGAGGGCTGTGATGGAGACGGGTGGCATCACCTCAAGATCTTCAACACGCGGGTACCCGACGCGGGCGTGTATCTCTGCAAGGCACGCAACACCTTCGGCGAAGCCATGACAGCAGCTGTCCTCCTGGTGGAACCTGGCACCCATACCCATGGAACAGGGCCCCCTGCCGACCTCGCTGCCAGTCACCCCAGCACCAACGGCATCGAGGACAGCCAGGGGCCGGACGGCCGCTGTCGCATCCACGAGGCGACGCGTGAGAGGAGACAACGGAGCCGCCATCGCAACCTCCGTGATCCGCAGACAGCCTCCAGGAGATCCCACCAGAACCGGATCAGCCAAGATACGCCGAGAGTTTGCAAAGTCAAAGTCTTCTCCGTCTCGGAAGGCAAGCACGCCAAGTTCCGCTGCTACGTCACTGGCAAGCCCAAGCCTGAGATCATCTGGAGGAAGGACGGCAGGCTGATTGCCCCTGGTAGGCGTCACCTCCTCTATGAGGACCGGGAGGGCTACTTCATTCTCAAGGTGCTGTACTGTAAACAGCAGGATAATGGTCTCTACGCCTGCGCAGCCTCCAATGCAGCTGGTCAAACGCTCAGCTCCGTGCTACTCAACGTGAAAGGTAATAGTCCTTCATTCCGCCGAACCTCTTCTCAATGAGAGATGATCGAAGTGGGAATAAAACACCCAGTTCTGCAGATGCTGGAAATCAGCAGGTCAGGCAGAATCTGTGGAGAGAGAAACAGAGTTAATGGTTCGAGTCCGAACAGGCCTTTTACTGTAGAAGTACAGTATAAGTGTTTCTTTATTTAGGTGAACAAAGATTTATGGGGTTTACGTGTTTACAATAACCCCCCACACCCCCACCACCACCAATTGTAAAGCACATAATGTTGTGGAGACATTTTTTAAATTTAGAGTACCCAATTCTTTCTTTTCCAATTAAGGGGCAATTTAGCGAGGCCAATCCACCTACCCTGCACATCTTTGGGTTGTGGGGGTGAAACCCACGCAAACACGGGGAGAATGTGCAAACTCCGCACGGATTGCGACCCGGGGCCAGGATCGAACCCGGGTCCTCGGCGCTGTGAGGCAGCAGTGCTAATCACTGCGCCACCGTGCTTCCCCAATGTTGTAGAGATCGAACCAGAGGGCAGGGAAGAGCACTGTGAACGATGAATTCAGAAAGTTCATGAACCATTCAAATTCAGAAAGATTAAAAACAAAGTGTCAATTAACAGCAATTAGCAGTAATTACTGGAAAATGGAGGAAGCTTAACTTCAACAATTGAACAGACCTCTTCTCCCCAACCCTCCCCCCCTCCCCCCCCCCCCCCCCCCCCCCCCTCCCAGGCCCAGTCCTGAAGTGACAACATCAAAAACAGCTGTTAGCACCTCTCCGTGAACATCACTCTCCTCCCATCTCTCTCCTTCTCTGCCTCTCGTAAGCACTTTAAAAAAAAATTGTTCTTGGGATGCGGGTGCCGCTGGCTGGGTCAGCATTTATTGCCCATCCCTGAGGGTGTTTATGGGCAGCACGGTAGCATTGTGGTTAGCACAATTGCTTCACAGCTCCAGGGTCCCAGGTTCGATTCCCGGCTTGGGTCACTGTCTGTGCGGAGTCTGCACATCCTCCCTGTGTGTGCGTGGGTTTCCTCCGGGTGCTCCGGTTTCCTCCCACAGTCCAAAGATGTGCGGGTGAGGTGGATTGGCCATGCTAAATTTCCCCTTAGTGTCCAAAATTGCCCTTAGTGTTGGGTGGGGTTACTGGGTTTGGGGATAGGGTGCCCTTTCCAAGAGCCAGCACAGACTCGATGGACCGAATGGCCTCCGTCTGCACTGTAAATTCTATGAATTCTATGAAAAGAGTCAACCACATTGCTGTGGATCTGGAGTCACATGTAGGCCAGACCAGGTAAGGACGGCAGATTTCTTTCGCTAAAGGACATTAGGGGCGTTGATGGGTTTTTACCACAATCGACAAAGGTTTCATGGTCATCATTAGACTTTTAATTCCAGATTTTTATTGAATTAAAATTGCACCATCTGCAGCGGCAGGATTCGAACCTGGGATGGCAGAGCATGACTCTGAATTACTCGAAACATTAACCCGGCTTCCTCCTTCACAGACGCTGCCTGTCCTGCTGAGTTTTCCCAGCACTTTCTGTTGTTATCTTATTCGGGCATGGAGTTTAGTTTTAAAAAAATTATTTGTTCATGGAGTGTGGGTTTCACAGGCGAGGCCATCATTTATTGCCCATTCCTAATGGCCCTCATTGAGAAGGTGGTGGTGAGCTCTCTTCTAAAAGCGTTTGCAGTCCATTTGGTGTTGGTACACCCATAGTGCTGTTAGGGAGGGACCCAGCGACAGTGAAGGAACGGCTGATAAATTTCCAAGTCAGGGTGGTGAGTGACTTGGAGGGGAACCTCCAGGTGGTGGGGTTCCCAGGTATCTGCTGCCCTTCCAGAGGGTGGAGTTGCAGGTTTAGAAGGATGGGGTGCCAATCAAACGGGGCTGCTTTGTCCTGGATGGTGTTGGGCTTCTTCAGTGTTGCTGGAGCTGCACTCATCCAGGCAAGTGGAGAGTATTCCGTCACATAGAACACTACAGCGCAGTACGGGCCCTTCGGCCCTCGATGTTGCGCCGACCCGTGAAACCACCTGAAGCCTATCTGACCTACACTATTCCATTTTCATCCATATGTCTATCCAGTGACCACTTAAATGCCCTTAAATTTGGCGAGTCTACTACTGTTGCAGGCAGGGCGTTCCACACCCCTACTACTCTCTGAGTAAAGAAACTGCCTCTGACATCTGTCCTATATCTACCACCCCTCAATTTAAAGCTATGTCCCCTCGTGTTGGTCATCACCATCCGAGGAAAAGGACTCTCACTGTCCACATACCTGACTTGAACCCGATGCACCATCGTAAACATTCACTCCCTCCAGCTGCGATGCGGAGAGGCAGCAGATCAACAAGGCGCACCAGCCAGTGATGCTCGCAATCCATCAATGAATTAAAGTTGGATGTTGTCCATCGAGCCCTTCTTAGCTGCAAAGAAATATAAGTTGTTGTGAAAACCTTTCCTCTCTGTCTCCCCCTCCAGAACCTTACATCAAGTTCAAGAGTCAGCTGCAAGATATCGAGGTGAACGAGAGAGAGCAGGCCGTCCTGGAGTGTGAGGTCCCAGGTGACTCCACCCCCGCAGTCTGGTACCTTGAAGACCGTAAGCTACACTCCAGCGCCAAGTACATCATTGAGCAGCAGGGGAGCCTGCGCCGCCTCATCATCAGGGACATCACCATGGACGACGATGGCATTTACCTTTGTGAGATGAATGACGGGGGCAGGAGCATCGCTGAGGTGGCGGTGAAAGGTAATTGGCTGAAAAACCCCCAGTGAGTGGAGCTTCTCTGGTAAGCGCGTAGCCGGAGTGGGAAGGAGGCAGAACTGGGGGATCGCCACCCACCAGGAAAATGGCAATATACCCCGACTGCTACCTGGTACCAGCTACCCCCACCCTCAGGATTGGCTGTGCCAACCAGCCGCTCTCAGGGCTGAATAGTCCACAGAAATGCTCTTTCCTTTCGAGGATCCAGGGCAGGATGGGCAGCCAGAGCCACCGCCTCTCGCAGACTCCCCGTCAGCCAGTGTAATCTGTATCTTAGATATCAGCTGAGGTCAATGAGGCACCCTCTGTCTGGACTCAGAAGATTCAAGTCACAGTCAAGAGATTTTGCAGGGTCAGTGCTGAGGGGGTGCTGCACTGTCAGAGGGTCAGTACTGAGGGTGTGCTGCACTGTCAGAGGGTCAGTACTGAGGGAGTGCCGCACTGTCAGAGGGTCAGTACTGAGGGAGTGCTGCACTGTCAGAGGGTCAGTACTGAGGCAGTGCCGCACTGTCAGAGGGTCAGTACTGAGGCAGTGCCGCACTGTCAGAGGGTCAGTACTGAGGGAGTGCTGCACTGTCAGAGGGTCAGTGCTGAGGGAGTGCTGCACTGTCAGAGGGTCAGTACTGAGGCAGTGCCGCACTGTCAGAGGGTCAGTACTGAGGGAGTGCCGCACTGTCAGAGGGTCAGTGCTGAGGGAGTGCCGCACTGTCAGAGGGTCAGTGCTGAGGGAGTGCCGCACTGTCAGAGGGTCAGTGCTGAGGGAGTGCCGCACTGTCAGAGGGTCAGTACTGAGGGAGTGCTGCACTGTCAGAGGGTCAGTGCTGAGGGAGTGCCGCACTGTCAGAGGGTCAGTGCTGAGGGAGTGCCGCACTGTCAGAGGGTCAGTACTGGGGGAGTGCTGCACTGTCAGAGGGTCAGTACTGAGGGAGTGCCGCACTGTCAGAGGATCAGTACTGAGGGAGTGCCGCACTGTCAGAGGGTCAGTACTGAGGGAGTGCCGCACTGTCAGAGGGTCAGTACTGAGGGAGTGCCGCACTGTCAGAGGATCAGTACTGAGGGAGTGCTGCACTGTCAGAGGGTCAGTACTGATGGAGTGCCGCACTGTCAGAGGGTCAGTACTGTGGGAGTGCCGCACTGTCAGAGGGTCAGTACTGAGGGAGTGCTGCACTGTCAGAGGGTCAGTACTGAGGGAGTGCTGCACTGTCAGAGGGTCAGTACTGTGGGAGTGCCGCACTGTCAGAGGGTCAGTACTGAGGGAGTGCCGCACTGTCAGAGGGTCAGTACTATGGGAGTGCCGCACTGTCAGAGGGTCAGTACTGAGGGAGTGCTGCACTGTCAGGGGGTCAGTACTGAGGGAGCGCAGCACTGTCAGAGGGTCAGTACTGAGGGAGTGCTGCACTGTCAGAGGGTCAGTACTGAGGGAGTGCCGCACTGTCAGAGGGTCAGTACTGAGGGAGTGCCGCACTGTCAGAGGGTCAGTACTGAGGGAGTGCCGCACTGTCAGAGGATCAGTACTGAGGGAGTGCTGCACTGTCAGAGGGTCAGTACTGAGGGAGTGCCGCACTGTCAGAGGGTCAGTACTGTGGGAGTGCCGCACTGTCAGAGGGTCAGTACTGAGGGAGTGCTGCACTGTCAGAGGGTCAGTACTGAGGGAGTGCTGCACTGTCAGAGGGTCAGTACTGTGGGAGTGCCGCACTGTCAGAGGGTCAGTACTGAGGGAGTGCCGCACTGTCAGAGGGTCAGTACTATGGGAGTGCCGCACTGTCAGAGGGTCAGTACTGAGGGAGTGCTGCACTCTCAGAGTTTTCGACAGCCAGCATTACTGAAGTAGATGACCCTATCACCAACACGCTGCTGTTGTGGAGTTTTGCAGTAACCAATTTTCACCTGAAAGATGGTACCTCTGACAGTGCAGCACTCCATATGTCAGGCTGCACGTTGTGCTCGGGTCCTGGAGCGGGGTTTGAACCCACAGGTTTCTGACGGAGGGACAGGTGTGTGACGCACTCAGCCACCAGCGAGGTGAAGGAAAGCAAAGTACGTCGCGGGTGTGGATTTTTGTAACGGCTAAAAAAACCTCACCCTCTCTCCTCACCCAAACCCACCAAAGGTAAGATTGTGAAGCGGTTGCCACGGAAACTGGATGTGGTGGAAGGGGAGAATGCAGCATTCTGCGCGGATTTGGATGAGGAGAATGTGGACGTGTCCTGGTATAAGGACGGGGAGCTGCTGAGGGAATCGCACAAGACCATTATCAAGTCTTTCGGGAAGACACATATCCTGGTCTTTGTCAACGCCACCACGGAAGATTCCGGCATCGTCACCTTCGTGATCAGCGACTCCAAATCGTCATCACAGCTCCGAGTGAAACGTAAGTCACCAAAGCCAATTTCCCGCGGGATCAGCGTCTGGAAGTGCCCGTGTATACTAACCTATTATGGGCCAGGGTTTAGAGAACACCAAAGTATATCATGGAGTTCACCTGACCCACAACGTTAAATAGATTGTGGTATGGGGAGCACAAGGGCCCACTTTACAGGTGTGATGCAACAGAGATCCAAAGTACGTTTGAAACAAAACAATGTTTATTCTATGAATCCGGTTAACATTTTATAAACACACAGTACCAACACTGATACCCGCCCCCCCCCCCCCCCCCCCTCCAAAGATACAGTACTCTACAGGTTACCCTTAGTAACTTTCCTAACAACATCCAGAAGTCAAAGACCCTTTTTAACAAAGACAGTAGGTTTGCATTCCTTACAGAAATAGGTATTACTTTCAAATCATCAAGTGATCTGGAGACATTCTTTAGCATGCAGAGAGAGAGAGACCAAAATACACCTCCCTGGTTTGAATGCAGCTCCCCAATTGAAAACGAAACTAAAACTCAGAGCCAGAAACAGCTTCCAGCTCAAATAGAAAGTAAAAAGCAGAGCCAGAGCCCAGCTCCACCCACACAATGTCACCCACGCGGTGGCATTGACAAAGGGGCGAGTTTAACACAGAGGGCTAAACATCTGGCTTGTAATGCAGAACAAGGCCAGCAGCGTGGGTTCAATTCCCATACCAGCCTCCCCGAACAGGCGCCGGAATGTGGCGACTAGGGGCTTTTCACAGTAACTTCATTTTCGGTGTTAATGTAAGCCTACTTGTGACACTAATAAAGATTATTATTATGATCTTATTGAATGGCGGAACGGGCTCGAGGGGCTGAATGGCCTCCTCCTGCTCCTACTCATTCATTCGTATGTCATTGACCATGATTTTGGTCACCTGCCCTAACATCAGCTTGTGAGGTTTAATGTCAGGGTTTGTGTGACAGTGCTTCTCTGCTGCACCTTGGGATATGTTACGACGCTAAATTTGCAGCTGTTGTGTGTTTTTTCCATCTTGTAGCCAGGAGGCAGGCGCCTCCGAGCGCCCCAGTCAACGCCCGGATGAACTCTGACAAGCCTAACGTTGCCTCGCTGCTGTGGGGGGCACCCCCAGACGGCCGCCGAAGCGGGGTGACGGCCTACGTGATCGAGCGGCAGGAGGAGGGCAGCGAGGAGTGGGTGCGCTGCCTGACTGCTGAGACCAGCGCGGCGGCGGTGGAGATCCTGGGGGACAGCATTCCCGCCGAGGCTCGCTACCGATTCCGGGTCTGCTCCGTCAACAACCACGGCAGGAGTGAGCTCGTGGAGTTTCCCGGAACGGTACATCTGGGTAAGAGGCGGGACTGTGAAGCTGAGGGGTGGGGGGAGTGGTCGGTGGGTGGGGGTGGGGGGGGGTGGGGGGGGGTTGGGAAAGGCGGGGGTGGTGGTGGTGGTGGATGTGGTGGGGGGGGGGTGCTGGGGGAGGCGAGGAGGGATTGGTGCCGAGGGGGGGGGGAGGGGTTGGGGAAGACGGGGGTGATGGTGGTGGTGGTGGGGGGGGGGGGGGGGTGCTGGGGGTGGCAAGAAAGGATTGGTGCCGGGGGGGAGGGGGGAGGCGTTGGGGAAGGCGGGGGTGATGGTGGTGGTGGTGGGGGGGGGGGGGTGCTGGGGGTGGCAAGGAGGGATTGGTGCCGGGGGGGGGGAGGGGTTGGGGAAGGCGGGGGTGGTGGTGGTGGGGGGGGGGTGCTGGGGGTGGCAAGGAGGGATTGGTGCCGGGGGGGGGAGGGGTTGGGGAAGGCGGGGGTGATGGTGGTGGTGGTGGTGGGCATGCTGGGGGTGGCAAGGAGGGATTGGTGCCGGGGGGGGGGGGGGGGGGGAGGGGTTGGGGAAGGCGGGGGTGATGGTGGTGGGGGGGGGGGTGCTGGGGGAGGCAAGGAGGGATTGGTGCCGGGGGGGGGGCTGCGGAGAAACCTCTGGAGCAGGACTCCAACATTCTCCACCCCTTCCTCACTCCCCATTCCGGGGCACAGCAGAGTAATTACCCCAGTCTGCGGAAAATAAATGGCCCCCAGTACTGAGCTCCTATAAAGCTGCCCACAAGGATCTCACACTCACCACCGCTGCCCTTTCCCAGAGGGAGTTTAAACCTGCTCCGAAGTCCCGTACCAGCCTCCCTGAACAGGCGCCGGAATGTGGCGACTAGGGGCTTTTCACAGTAGCTTCATTTGAAGCCTACTTGTGACAATAAGCGATTTTCATTTCATTTCAAGAGGGCCTCCGGGGTGCAGCCTCAGTGATGTCAGCAAGCAGTAAGCGACCAATCACGTTGAGATATTCTCACAGAAATTTAAAAACATTTTGAATTTAAACTATCAGGTCATAAAATATATGGGGCGGTATTCTCCCCTACCCGGCGGGGCGGGGGGTCCCGGCGTAGCGGAGTGACGCCAACTACTCCGGCGTCAGGCCTCCCCAAAGGTGCGGAATTCTCTGCACCTTTGGGGGCTAGGCCCGCGCCGGAGTGGTTGGTGCCACGCCGACTGGTGCCAAAACCGGCGCCAACGGCCTTTGACGCCCGCCGCCCGGCATCGGGGCTGGCCGAAAGGCCTTCGTCGGTTCGCGCATGCGCCGGTGCGTCAGTGGCAGCTGACATCACCACCGGCACATGTCCGCTGGGGGTTCTCTTCCGCCTCCGCCATGGTGGGGGCCGTGGCAGCGGCAAAGCTAAAAGAGTGCCCCCACGGCACAGGCCCGCCCGCCGATCGGTCACGGCGGGGGTGGGATTTACGCCGGTCCCGGGCGATTCCCCGACCCTGCGGGGGGGGTCGGAGAATTTCGCCCATGATTTTGATTGGATAGAGATACAAATTAAAATATCATAAACAAGCTTAAAAAATGGATTTTAAAAATTAAAATGGGGGAAAACAGGCAGATGGTGGCGCAGTAGTTAGCACTGCTGCCTCACAGTGCCAGGGACCCTGTGTGGACTTTGAACTTTCTCCCCGTGTCTGCGTGGGTTTCCTCCGGGTGCTCCGGTTTCCTCCCTCAGTCCAAAGATGTGCAGGTTAGGTGGATTGGCCAGGCTAAATTGCCCTTAGTGTACAAAGATGTGCAGATTTAGTAGGTTTATGGATATAGGGCGGAGGAGGGGATCTAGGTCAGGTGCTGTTTCGGAGGGTCGGTGCAGACTCGATGGACCGAATGGCCTCCTTCTGCACTGTAGGGATTCTATTAAAAAAAACTCCAGTGTAAAGATTAGCTTTGCCGGGTCAGAGAGGGCGTTGAAAGGTAATTGTGAAATTAGTGCAACATTAGAAAGACAGCTACCCTGTTTAACAAGATCTAACTTTTTCCTTCCAGTGAGAGCAATGCATAAAAGTGAAAGTTTTCCTCAATTCACTGCTGAGGGATGACAATCTTGGGAACCATCAAAGGCAGATTTGATAGAGGAGCTCGGAATCACTCAACGTAACTTCAGGATATCCGTGTTATTCTGCACATGTCCAGAAATTGCTGTAAATTTAGGGGTGTACTGAGGGAAAATGCTAATATTTTCACCATCGTTACCACCAGGGCCTAATCACAGGGTGTGTTCTAAAAAAAATTTATGGTACCCAATTATTTTTTCCAATTAAGGGGCAATTTAGCCTGGCCAATCCACCTACCCTGCACATCTTTTGGGTTGTGGGGGTGAAACCCACGCAGACACGGGGAGAATGGGCCAACTCCACGCGGACAGTGGCCCAAGGCCGGGATCGAACCTGGGACCTTAGCGCGTAGGCAGCAGTGCTAACCACTGCGCCACCGTGCTGTCCTCAGAGATGGTGTTAAATAGACAGCAGCTGGTACTGAGAGAGGGATACAATGGACAAGCCATCCCGAGGCCGAGATTAACGCTCGGGGGGCACTTCTGAAGGGCAATTAGGGATGGGCAATAAATGCTGGCTCACCATGATAGCCAGGCCCAAGCTAATTTTTTTACAAAGATTCAAATTTCACCCTGGCAACTGTTGTAATTTAAAACCTGGGACAATAAATAACTATGATCAACTGTTGTAATAAACCAATCTGGTCCACTAATGTTCTTTAGGGAAGGAAATCAGCCATCCTTACACGGTCTGGCCTACATGTGACTCCAGACCCATAGCATTATGGGCAACACGCACTGTTAGCACTGTTGCTTCACAGCTCCAGAGTCCCGGGTTCGATTCCCCGCTGGGTCACTGTCTGTGCGGAGTCTGCACGTTCTCCCCGTGTCTGCGTGGGTTTCCTCCGGGTGCTCCGGTTTCCTCCCACAAGTCCCGAAAGACGTGCCGTTGGGTGAATTGGACAGTCTGAATTCTCCCTCTGTGTACCCGAACAGGTGCCGGAGTGTGGTGACTAGGGGCTTTTCACACGTCATTGCAGGGTTAATGCAAGCCTACTTGTAACAATAATTTTTTTAAATTCTAAATTTAGTGTACTCAATTCATTTTTCCCAATTAAGGGGCAATTTAGCGTGTTCAATCCACCTACCCTGCACATCTTTTGGGTTGTGGGGGCGAAACCCACGCAGACATGGGGAGAATGTGCAAACTCCACACGGACAGTGACCCAGAGCCGGGATCGAACCTGGGACCTCGGCGCTGGGAGGCAGCAGGGCTAACCACTGCGCCACCGTGCTGCCCTACTTGTAACAGTAATAAAGATTATTGTTATGTGGTTGACTGGTAAATGCCCTCCGAAATGACCGAGCGACAGTTCAAGGGGCAATTAGGGATGGGCAACAAATGCTGGTCCAGCCCAGCGACGGCCGCACCCCAGGGAAGAGTAAACAAAACATGGACTACGCAGCACCAGAAGGAGCGAGTCGTTCCCTCTTATCTGTTGTGCGTTACATATGTACAGGAGCTGACACTGAGAAATTCACGGCGATGGGGGAGACTGTCATGGAGATGAATATAACTTTACTTCTCTCCCGCCAGTGCCATCCGCGAGGATTCACACTCACCTGAACGACATGGTGGTACACCAGGGCGCCGATGCAGAGTTTACCATCGAGCTGTCCACCTCAGTCCTCGCAACCTGGCACATGAAAGGTCAGCAGCTCCATGACGATGAAAGGTTCAAGATTCAACAGTCGAGGTCACGTCACTCGCTGCTGATCAGAGGAGCCAAAATGGAGGAGAACGGGTCAGAGGTGACCTTTGTGGCTCATGGAGTGCGGGACTCCGCCATCTTGTTTGTCAAAGGTAAGATCCGCTTTGCTCTAAAGGACTGTAGCAAGTCAGTGTGCCAGGAGACAGGAGGAGGCCATTGAGCCCCTCAGGACAGTGACACAGGAACAGGAGGAGGCCATTCAGCCCCTCAGGACAGTGACACAAGAACAGGTGGAGGCCATTGAGCCCCTCGAGATTGTGACACAGGCACAGGAGGAGGTCATTCAGCCCCTCCAGCCTGCTGCAAAGGATCAGGAGGAGGCCATTCAGCCCCTCGGGCCTGTGACACAGGAACAGGAGGAGGCCAACCAGCCCCTTGAGACTGTCACATCGGAGTAAGTGTTTATGAAAAAAATGAAATGAAACGAAAATCGCTTATTGTCACGAGTAGGCTTCAAATGAAGTTACTGCGAAAAGCCCCTAGTTGCCACATTCCGGCGCCTGTTCGGGGAGGCTGTTACGGGAATCGAACCGTGCTGCTGGGTCTGCTTTCAAAGCCAGCGATTTAGCCCTGTGCTAAACAGCCCCTGATCCCCTGATCGTATAGTTTCCAAATCCCTTCACACACTTGCCCCCCTCCCTATCTCTGTAACCTCCTCCGGCCCAACAACCTTCCGAGCTTTCTCAGCTTCAGTTCTGACCTCACTGCACCACAGGATTCCTTCCCTAACCCTCCCTGGCTTCCCACAATTCTCTGCTTCCCAAGCACGGTAGCATTGTGGATAGCACAATGGCTTCACATCTCCAGGGTCCCGGCTTGGGTCACTGTCTGTGCGGAGTCTGCACATCCTCCCCGTGTGTGCGTGGGTTTCCTCCGGGGGCCCCGGTTTCCTCCCACAGTCCAAAGATGTGCGGGTTAGGTGGATTGGCCATGATAAATTGCCCTTAGTGTCCAAAATTGCCCTTAGTGTTGGGTGGGGTTACTGGGTTATGGGGATAGGGTGGAGGTGTTGAACTTGGGTAGGGTGCTCTTTCCAGGAGCCGGTGCAGACTCGATGGGCCGAATGGCCTCCTTCTGCACTGTAAATTCTATGATTCTATGTGAAACCTATTTCTGTAATGAAGAGTTTGGTCGCTAATATCTCATTAGGCGGCTCGAAGACAATCTCTGCCTGGCTGAGGTTCCCGGGAGACAGAGGTTCCCGGGATAGCTTTTAGGGTGCTGTACAAATGCCAGTCATTATTTTCAATCAGAGATAATCTGCACCTTGTTGTTAGCCCTGCTGTCTCACGGCGCTGAGGACCCGGGTTCGAATCCCGGCTCTGGCTCACTGGCCGTGTGGAGTTTGCACATTCTCCCCGTGTCTGCGTGTGTTCCGCCCCCACATCCCAAAAGCTGGATAGGTGGATTGGCCACGCTAAATGGCCCATTCATTGGAGAAAATAAAAATAATTGGGTACTCTAAATTTATTTTTTAAAAATAGATGATCTGCACCTCAGCATTCCTCCACCTTTTCCCCAAATCCCTGACCACCCTAACCTGGGAGAAGCGAGTTGGTTTCGGAGGTCCTTTGTACCTGAACAGTCCCGCCCTGACTCGGAAATATATCGGCCGTTCCTTCACTGTCGCTGGGTCAAAATCCTGCAGCCTCCTCCCTAACAGCACTGTGGGTGTACCTGCACCTGGTTGACTGCAGCTGCTCAGGAAGGCGGCTCACCACCACCTTCTCGAGGGTACTTAAGGATGGGCAATAAACGCACGCTCCATGAAAGAATACATTTAAAAAAGGGATCCGCCAGACATTCAAAATCTGCGGATTGATCCTTGAGTATTTTGTTATGGTCCAGGGTTTAGAGAACCCTAAAGTGTATCATGGAGTTCCTCTGACCCACAACTCTTACTAGATTGTGGTATGGGGAGCGCACGGCCCACTCTACAGGTGTGGTACAGCAGAAATGGAAAAGTATTTTTTAAAGCAAAACAATGTTTATTCTATGAACTCAAGTTAACCTTTTTAAAACATACAGTGAACATCTCAGCAACCATCAATTCAAATGCAAACCCCAAAGAATCCAACACTAAGTAACCCTTAACAACTTCCCAAACAACATCCAGAAGATAAAAGAAACACCTTTCAAACAGAAGCACATCAGGTTTACATTCACTACTGAGAACATTCATAATTCTGAATTCACCAAATGATCAAGAGATAGTCTTTTCATGGCAGAGAGATCAACAGTACACCTGCTCTGTCTGGCTTCAGCTCCAACATTGAAAACGAAACTAAAACACACCCTGCAGCAAACAGCCTAAAGCGAAAGTAAAAAGCTGACAGACAGCCCAGCTCCACCCACTCTCTGACATCACTGCAGTAGTAAACACCCATTTCGTAAAGCTACTCTCACTACAGATATGTATATACACACCCATTTATAAACACCCATTTCTTAAAGGTACCCTCATTTGAAAATATCTCGGCCGTTCCTTCACTGTCACTGGGTCAAAATCCTGGAACTCTTTCCCTAACAGCACTGTGGGTGTACCTACACCTCGTTGACTGCAGCGATTCTCTCTATATTACACAGTGCTGTATCTGTCTTGTGAGTGTTTGATGGGTACAGTGCAGAGGGAGCTTTACTCTGTATCTAACCCCGTGCTGTACCTGTCCTGGAAGTGTTTGATGGGGACAGTGTAGAGGGAGCTTTACTCTGTATCTAACCCCGTGCTGTACCTGTCCTGGGAGTGTTTGATGGGGACAGTGTAGAGGGAGCTTTACTCTGTATCTAACCCCGTGCTGTACCTGTCCTGGGAGTGATTGATGGGGACAGTACAGAGGGAGCTTTACTCTGTATCTAACCCCGTGCTGTCCCTGTCCTGTGAGTGTTTGATGGGGACAGTGTAGAGGGAGCTTTACTCTGTATCTAACCCCGTGCTGTACCTGTCCTGTGAGTGTTTGATGGGGACAGTGTAGAGGGAGCTTTACTCTGTATCTAACCCCGTGCTGTACCTGTCCTGGGAGTGTTTGATGGGGACAGTGTAGAGGGAGCTTTACTCTGTATCTAACCCCGTGCTGTACCTGTCCTGGGAGTGATTGATGGGGACAGTGTAGAGGGAGCTTTACTCTGTATCTAACCCCGTGCTGTACCTGTCCTGGGAGTGATTGATGGGGACAGTGTAGAGGGAGCTTTACTCTGTATCTAACCCCGTGCTGTACCTGTCCTGGGAGAGTTTGATGGGGACAGTGTAGAGGGAGCTTTACTCTGTATCTAACCCTGTGCTGTACCTGTTCTGGGAGTATTTGAGGGTTTGATGGGGACAGTGTAGAGGGAGGTCTCGATGTCATAATTCAAGTACACTTCCAGCTGGCCTCCCACATTCTATTCCCCATGGACTTGACATCACAAAATGTCTGCTGACCGTGTCCTAACCCGCACTGGGTCCTGATCCCCTGTCACCCTGGGGCTCGCTGACCGACACTTTTTCTTGGCCCCTGTCACCCTGGGGCTCGCTGACCGACACTCGTTCTTGGCTCCTGTCACCCTGGGGCTCGCTGACCGACACTTTTTCTTGGCTCCTGTCACCCTGGGGCTCGCTGTCGAACACTCGGTCCTGGTCAACAATGGTTCAGGTATAAAATTCCCCTCCGCGTTTTCAAATCCCTTGCCCCCGATCTCTCCAATCCTCTCCAGCGTCAGAACTTTCCGACATCTCCTCTAATTCTGGTTCCTTAAGCATCGCCAATTTTATATATTTCGCAATTGGCCATTGTACCTTCGGGGGCCTAAACTCTGGAATTCCCTCGGGGGCCTAAACTCTGGAATTCTCTCTCTAAATCTCTCCGTCTCTCTCTCTCTCTCTCTCTGCTCCTCACAGGATCTCCTGTGAATCTCCCTTCATGACCCAGCTTCCGGCAGACTGACCCAGCATCTCGCTGTACGTCACAGTGTCTAATTTTGCTTTGTTCCTCTGAAACGCCTCGGGATGTTTGTTGTGAGGACAGGTGCTGTATAAATGTAAGTTTTTGTTGTTCAGCTGCCCCGGTGAGAATCACAATGAGCCCCGGAATGGAGAGGGTCCAGCAGGTCGCAGCCTCAGAGTCGATCGTCCTTTGTTGCGAGTTGTCGAGGTCAGACGTCCAAGTTCGTTGGTGCAAAGACGGTGAGGTGCTCGCCCCGAGTGAGCGCCTCACTATCCAGCCATTGGGCCACATTCGGAAGCTCATCGTCCAGTCCGCTCGGCCGTCAGACTCCGGTCAGTACGCCTGCGATGCAGCCGATGACGTCGTTGTGTTCAGCGTCAATGTTTTCGGTAAGTTGTATTGCGAGGGGTTGTTTGTGGGGTTGTTGAAGGTTTGTTTTATGTGAATTTAGAGTGCCCAATTCTTTTTTTCCCAATTAAGGGGCAATTTAGCGTGGCCAATCCACCCTAACCTGCACATCTTTGGGTCGTGGGGGTGAGATCCACGCAGACACGAGGAGAATGTGCAAACTGCACACAGACAGTGACCCAGGGCCGGGATTCGAATCCGGGTCCTCAGGTTGTTGAAGGTTAAGAGGAGACTTAGTGGAGGTTTTCAAAATCATGAAGGGCTCTGATAGAGGAAATAAAGAGAAAACGTTTCCCCCCAGTGTGTCCGTGACTTCCTCCAGTCCTTGGAATGAGTGATGGTCCATACTAGGTAACCATTAGTAAACTTCGACTAACGTTAAATATCAGGTGAATTTCCTCAGAGGCAGTGAGACTTGACTGAATCCCTGATCCTGTGGTGTCCCTGGAATATCCCTGGGAATGTGACCCAGCTGAGGATCAAGAAGGGAGAGTGTTTGCCTTCGACATGTACAATAAATCAACATAGCAACGTCAGCACAGCACAGAATCACAGAATTGTTACGGGGCAGAATGAGGCCATTCAACCATTTGCGTCTGCACCAGCTCGCCGAATCGTAGCTTAGAGCCATTCCTGTCTTTTCCGCTTACACCTGCACAGTTTCTATTCAAATTATCATCTATCGCCCTCTTGAACACCCCGATTGAAGCTGCCTCCACCACACTCCCAGGCCGCGCATTCCTGACCCAAATCGCTCGCTGTGTGAAAAAGGTTTATCCTCACATCACATTTGCCTCTTTTGCAAATCACTTTAAATCTGTGCCCTCTCGTTCTTGATCCTTTTACAAAGTGAACCCCTCAGGACTTATCAGACGTCATCTTAGCCGCCATCTCTCCCAGGAGAACAGTCCCAACCTCTCCAATCTATCCTCATAACTGGAGGTTCTCATTCCTGGAACCATCCTTGTGAATCTATCCCGCGCTCTCTCCAATGTGTTCACATCCTTCCTATATTGTGGCGTCCAGAACTGTACACAATATCCCAGCTGAGGTCTAACTAGTGTCTTGTATAAGTTCAGCAGAACCTCCTCGCTCTTGTGCTCTATGCTCCTATTAATAAAGCCCAGGATACTATTGTGGTGAATGAGATTCACACGGTATTATAAGTTACCAATGTCACTCTGTTCCCAATCTATATATGTACCGATATTGTAAGTGCAGTTGCACTACCTGACCACCAGGGGGAGTAGCTCTGGGAGTACTCGAGAGTTTGTACTGGGCTCCCCCCTTGGCTCCACCCAGAACTCCTCCCCCTGGAGCTGCTGTATAAAGATCCGTGCCACAGAGTCAGCCAGACAGTTCACCGAAAGTTCAACGGCTAACAGGCTGGCTCTGTTGTAAGTATATTAATACCGCTATTCTAATCCTAGAAGCACGTGCCCGTAGAATTGATGGTTCCATCAACTATCTGCTGGTTTAGTACAGTGGAGCTGGTTTAGCAGAGTGGGTTAAATAGCTGGCTTGTAAAGCAGACCAAGGCCAGCGCTGGGGGTTCAATTCCCGTACCAGCCTCCCCGAACAGGTGCCGGAATGTGGCGACTCGGGGCTTTTCACAGTAACTTCATTTGAAGCCGACTTGTGACAATAGCGATTTTCATTTCATTTTTCATTTTCAACTTCTCTCTCCACCTGTCCTGTCATCTTCAATGATCAATGCACATATACACCCAAATCCCTCTGCTCCTGCACCCACTTAGTAATTTTACCCCTTATTTTATATTGTCACTCCATGTTCTTCCTGCTCAAGGGAATCACCTCACACTTCTCCACATTGAACTTCATCTGCCACCTATCTGCCCACTCCACCAATTTGACTGTGTTGTTTTGAAGTTCTACACTGTCCCCTTCACAGTTTAGAATACTTCCAAGTTTTGTGTCATCCGCAAACTTTGAATTTGTCTCCTACACATCAGGACCTAGATCATTCATATATATCAGGAAATGCAAGGGTCCCAAGACTGATCCCTGGGGAACGCCACTACAATCCTTCTTCCAACGTCAAAATTATTCATTGATCGCGAATCTGCTTACTCTTATTTAGCCAATTTTGTATCCATGTTGCTACTGTCCTTTTTATTCCATGTGATATAATCTTTCTCAAAAGTCTTTTGTGTGGAACTATTTCGAATACCTTCTGAAAGTACACCATATCAACAACATTCCCTCACCAACACTTTCTGTTACCTCCTCAAAAAACCCGAGCAAGTTAGTTGAATTTGGGGCGCGTGGGCATTTTTCCTCGATTGTGCGGCGTTTGTTGAGGCAGTTGTCCTCAAATGTGCGGTGAATGGACGTGGTGCTCTCCCTGTCGAGAAGGAGGGAGCAGCATGTTACTGTGGCGCGGATGTGGAGAAAGCTTTTGATAGGGTGGAGTGGAGTTATCTGTTTGCAGTATTGGAATGGTTTGGGATTGGGCCCAAGTTTGTGTTGTGGGTTAATCTGCTTTATAGCGAGCCCATGGCGAGTGTCCGTATGAATGATGGGAACTCGGGTGATGTGATCATCAATTCACTAGACACACGATTGGAAGTAAACTGTGGTTTTAATAGTCTTACAACTGAGCCAGCCTGCGACCAGAGGAACTGAGAGCAGGTTTACGGCTGCAGCAATTTATACTTCCGGTTAGTGGGAGGAGCCATGGGCGGAGTCAAGGGTGAAGCCCAGTACAAGCTCCTCATCTCCCCCTATGGGCAGAGCCGCGCAATGGCTCATATACAGAGCCCACAAGGACATAATACAACGCAATGCAATACAGTGTGAATTACAATGCAGTGTAATTCAGCACATCGGGTTACTTCCAGTTGTATAGGGGAACGAGGCAGGGATGCCCTATGTCCCCTCTCCTGTTTGCGTTGGCGATAGAGCCTTTGGCCATCACACTGAGAAACTCAGAAAAATGTACGGGGATAGTGAGGATGGAGCACAGGATTTCTCTGTATGCCAATGACTTTCTTTTGTACATCTCAGACCCATTCCCCACAGTGGGGGGGGGGGGGTGTTGCCTTTTCGTGTTGCCTTATCTGGGGGTGCAGCTGGCTGGAGATTGGTGGGTAGGGTCAAGGTGGACATACGGAGGTGGGACAGCCTCCCTCTGACTTCGGCTGGCTCGGTTCAATTGCTAACCATGAATATTTTACCATGGTTTCTATTTCTATTCCAATGCCTGCCGCTGTTTTTGCTGAAGGTGTTTTTTTTCAGGGGGGTGGAGCGGTTGATCACACCATTTATTTGGGAGGGTAAGGTAGCCAGAATTCGGAAATCGGTGGTTCAGAGGGGTCAGCAGTCGGCTGGTTTGCTTCTGCCGAATTTGATTTAGTTCTGCGGGGCGGCGAACAGCGAGACGATGGTGGGGTAGCACAGGGATTAAGAGGAAATCTGGATGAAGGTTGATGTAAGGGTTTGGGTTGCGGGCACTGGTGATGAAGCCGCTCCTGTTCTCCCCGGGGAAATAATCGGGCAATCCGGTGGTGGTAGCGACTCTGAAGATTTAGAGGCAATTTCGGCAACATTTTAAGCTAGGGGCGGTGTCGAAAAACTCAGTCCTAAATCTACTTCCCCTTATTTTGAGGCTATGCCCCCTAGCTCTGCTTTCACCCGCCAGTGGAAACAACCTGCCCGCATCTATCCTATCTATTCCCTTCATCATTTTATATGTTTCTATAAGATCCCCCCTCATCCTTCTAAATTCCAACGAGTACAGTCCCAGTCTACTCAACCTCTCCTCATAGTCCAACCCCTTCAGCTCTGGGATTAACCTAGTGAATCTCCCCTGCACACCCTCCAGCGCCAGTACGTCCTTTCTTTTTTTTTTAAATTTAGATACCCAATTATTTTTTCCAATTAAGGGGCAATTTAGCGTGGCCAATCCACCTATCCTGCACATCTTTGGGTTGTGGGGGTGAAACCCACGCAGACACGGGGAGAATGTGCAAACTCCTCACGGACAGTGACCCAGAGCCGGGATTCGAACCCGGGTCCTCAGCGCCGTAGGCAGCAATGCTAACCACTGTGCCACCGTGTTGCCCCAGTACGTCCTTTCTCAGGTAAGGAGACCAAAATTGAACACAATACTCCAGGTGTGGCCTCACTAACACCTTATACAATTGCAACATAACCTCCCTAGTCTTAAACTCCATCCCTCTAGCAATGAAGGACAAAATTCCATTTGCCTTCTTAATCGCCTGTTGCACTTGTAAACCAACCTTCTGTGACTCATGCACTAGCACACCCAGGTCTCTCTGCACAGCGGCATGCTTTAATATTTTATCATTTAAATAATAATCCCTTTTGCTGTTATTCCTACCAAAATGGATAAAAGGGATTGGTCACCATCAGCTGTTCGGATTGGGGGGAGGGAGTGCAGTTTTGGGGGGTGGGTTGGGGCGCAGGGGGGAGGGTGTTTCATTTTGCACTCTTTATGTTTGGGGTGGGTGTGTTTTCTTTATAATGTGTAAAATGTTAAAACGTAATGAGAATTTTGCAAAACAAAACGTCGGGTGCGATTTACCAGCATTGTTGCCCCCAACGTGGTGACACGCCAAGGCTGTTGAAGCTCGCGAGATTCGTGACACTCAAAATCTCTCGCGCGATTCCGTTGTCGCGCCCTAGATCTTGTTCTCGCTGGGCGAGAGCCAGATTAGCATATTTAAATGAGCCATTGTGCTCATTTAAATACGTCTGCGCCAGATTCTCCCGGTGCCCAGGACCTAACAGCCCCGTCTGGGAGACCGCGCCAGGGCGCCGTTCAGCACCGGTCCACACAAACATGGACCAGGCGTATCGGCACCAGCGAAGAGGTCTCCCAGGCCATTAGAGATCCCCGGGCGGGTGGTACCCTGGCATTCCCGCAGGCACCTGGGCACTATCACCTGGCCCGGGTGGCACTGCCAGGCTGGCGGTGCGAGGGTGCCAGGTTGCCCGTGGCAGGGCCCGGGTGCATGCCCACGAGAGAAGGGGTGAGGGGGGCCTCGGGGACCCAGTAAGAGACAGGTTCGGAGCAGCGGGGGTGTCCGGAGGCTGAGTTGGGGCAGCTGACGGGAGTCGAAAGATGGGGGCGACTTTAAAAATG
This sequence comes from Scyliorhinus canicula, assembly GCF_902713615.1. Taxonomy (NCBI): domain Eukaryota; kingdom Metazoa; phylum Chordata; class Chondrichthyes; order Carcharhiniformes; family Scyliorhinidae; genus Scyliorhinus; species Scyliorhinus canicula. The sequence goes on from NC_052147.1 coordinate 282,131,046, forward strand.
GTGCCCCGTTCCTTTCTCCACCGATGCCAAAAGAAAGGCAAAGTGCGTTGCGTAGCGTGGTCTTTAGCCCCAAGACACACCCCGTTCAGCACGTCCGAATAGAACATAGAACATAGAACAGTACAGCACAGAACAGGCCCTTCGGCCCTCGATGTTGTGCCGAGCAATGATCACCCTACTCAAACCCACATATCCGCCCTATACCCGTAACCCAACAACCCCCCACCCCTTAACCTTACTTTTTATTAGGACACTACGGGCAATTTAGCCTGGCCAATCCACCTAACCCGCACATCTTTGGACTGTGGGAGGAAACCGGAGCACCCGGAGGAAACCCACGCACACACGGGGAGGACGTGCAGACTCCACACAGACAGTGACCCAGCCGGGAATCGAACCTGGGACTCTGGAGCTGTGAAGCATTTATGCTAACCACCATGCTACCGTGCTGCGAATCAACAAGAATCTCGACTCTTTTGTCCTGTTGAATCATGTCCATAATTTTCTCTTTATCAATCCATGCTGGCTCTTCCTAACCAACCCACATTTTACCATGTGACCATTAATCCTATCCCGAATAATTGTTTGTGGAAGCTTGCTCACCACTGACTGGCCTGTAATTACTGGATTTATCTTACAACCATTTTTTGTACAAGGGGTAATATTTGATTTTTGATTTTGATTTTGATTTGATTTGTTGTCACATGTACCGAAGTACAGTGAAAGGTATTTTTCTGAGGCCGCAGGAACATACACAGTACGTAGATTGGAGATATTTGCAGTTGTCCAGTCCTCTGGCACCTACCCAAATTGCGCACAGCAACTCCCGCAAACAGCAATGTGATAATGACCAGGTCGCCTGCTTTTCGTGATGTGAGTTAAGGATAAATAACAGCCCAGGACACTGGGGAGAACATCCCAGGCTCGTCTTCAAAAGATTGTACGTGGGATCTTTAACTATTACCCAAGGAGGTGGGTGGGGTCCTCAGTTTAACATTCATAGAATCATTTACAGTGCAGAAGGAGGCCATTCGGCCCATCGAGTCTGCACCGGCCCTTACAAAGAGCATCCTACTCAAGCCCACGTATCTACCCTATCCCTGTAACCCAGTAACCCCCGCTTAACATTTTTTGGACACAAAGGGCAATTTATCCTGGCCAATCCGCCTAACCTGCACATCTTTGGACTTGCGGGAGGAAACCGGAGCACCCGGAGGAAACCCACGCAGACACGGGAAGGACGTGCAGACTCCGCACAGACAGTGACCCGAGCCGGGAATCGAACCGGGGACCCTGGCGCTGTGAAGCAAATGTGCTAACCACTGTGCTACCGTGCTGCCCACAAACTTTCACCCGAAAGTTGGCGCCTCTGACGGTGCGGCCCTGCCAGAGCCCGGTCTGCAGCTTGCGCCTTCGCCTCTGGAGTGAGATTCGAACCCACGACTGACAGATTGGGTAATACATGTGACCCGGAAAGCACTGTGCTCAAACCAAGGGGGGGAGTGGCTTGTTCCAAAAGATATGAAGGACTGGAGGAACGGAGTAAAGAGGCATGGGCTGAGGTTGTTAAGGGTCACACGGAGCAAACTGGTTCTAAAAATGCTTATGAGCTTAAGTAAGCTGATATCCAGTGCGGTAATAGGCCCTGAATAGCAACTTACCCAGAGTCTGGCTTTCCACAGAGGCTATCTCTGTTGGCAGCTGTTCACTCTACTTGTAATGTCATTTAGAACCCTTCAGACAAGAATTCATGGTTCCTCCAACTCACTTGTCCTCTCTTGTTGAAGTTGTAGCCATCGGCATTCCTGGCATGCCAGCTGTCTGAGAATCCCTCTGGATGGATCACAAGGATTGAAGGGTTTAGCCGTTGTCGACAATCTCCTGCAGCGGGACAAGGCCATGGGAGAGGGTGCGGGGGGTGGGGGGGGGGGGGGGGGGGGGGAGATTAATTAGCACGGAACCAGGGACAGGCGATTTCAGTGAAGGTGAAGAGACTGGAGAAGCTGGGGTTGTTTTACTCAGAGCAGAGGAGAGATTCAATTGATGCGTTCAAAGTGACCAGATTTAAAGTGATTTAAAAAAAAAGCAAATGCGAGAAAAAAAACTTTTTCAGGTTCAATCGAGGACATTAGATGATCACTTGAATAGAAGCTGAGGGAGCAACATTAACTGAGGGAGTGAGAGGGAGAGACAACATTAATTGAGGGAGTGAGAGGGCAAGTCAACATTAACTGAGGGAGTGAGAGGGAGAGACAACATTAATTGAGGGAGTGAGAGGGCGAGTCAACATTAACTGAGGGAAGGGGAGCACGGTGGTGCAGTAGGTTAGCACTGCTGCCTCATGGCACCGAGGTCCAGGTTCGATCCCGGCTCTGGGTCACTGTCCGTGTGGAGTTTGCACATTTTCCCCGTGTTTGCGAGGGTTTTGCCCCCCCCCCCACAACCCAAAAGACGTGCAGGGTAGGTGAAGTGGCCACGCTAAATTGCCCCTTAATTGGAAAAAATGAATTGGGTACTCTAAATTTATTAAAAAGACATTAACTGAGGGAGGGAGAGGGATAGTCAACATTAACTGAGGGAGTGACAATATTAACTGAGGGAGTGAGAGGGAGAGACGATATTAACTGAGGGACTGAGAGGGAGTGACACCATTAACTGAGGGAGAGACACCATTAACTGAGGGAGTGACACCATTAACTGAGGGAGAAACACCATTAACTGAGGGAGAGAGAGGGAGAGACACCATTAACTGAGGGAGTGAGAGGGAGAGACACCATTAACTGAGGGAGTGACACCATTAACTGAGGGAGAGACACCATTAACTGAGGGAGTGACACCATTAACTGAGGGAGAGACACCATTAACTGAGGGAGTGACACCATTAACTGAGGGAGAGACACCATTAACTGAGGGAGTGAGAGGGAGAGACACCATTAACTGAGGGAGTGACACCATTAACTGAGGGAGAGACACCATTAACTGAGGGAGTGAGAGGGAGAGACATTAAGTGAGGGAGCGAGAGGGAGAGACACCATTAACCGAGGGAGTGAGAGGGAGGGACAACATTAACTGAGGGAGTGACACCATTAACTGAGGGAGTGAGAGGGAGAGACACCATTAACTGAGGGAGAGACACCATTAACTGAGGGAAAGACACCATTAACTGAGGGAGTGAGTGGGAGTGACACCATTAACTGAGGGAGTGAGAGGGAGAGACATTAACTGAGGAAGTGAGAGGGAGAGACACCATTAACTGAGGGAGTGAGAGGGAGGGACACCATTAACTGAGGGAGTGAGAGGGAGTGACACCATTAACTGAGGGAGTGAGAGGGAGAGACATTAACTGAGGGAGTGAGAGGGAGTGACACCATTAACTGAGGGAGTGAGAGGGAGAGACATTAACTGAGGGAGTGAGAGGGAGTGACACCATTAACTGAGGGAGTGAGAGGGAGAGACACCATTAACTGAGGGATTGAGAGGGAGAGACACCATTAACTGAGGGAGTGAGAGGGAGGGACACCATTAACTGAGGGAGTGAGAGGGAGAGACATTAACTGAGGGAGTGAGAGGGAGTGACACCATTAACTGAGGGAGTGAGAGGGAGAGACACCATTAACTGAGGGAGTGAGAGGGAGAGACATTAACTGAGGGAGTGAGAGGGAGTGACACCATTAACTGAGGGAGTGAGAGGGAGAGACATTAACTGAGGGAGTGAGAGGGAGTGACACCATTAACTGAGGGAGTGACACCATTAACTGAGGGAGAGACACCATTAACTGAGGGAGTGAGAGGGAGTGACACCATTAACTGAGGGAGTGAGAGGGAGTGACACCATTAACTGAGGGAGAGACACCATTAACTGAGGGAGTGAAAGGGAGAGACACCATTAACTGAGGGAGTGAGAGGGAGAGACATTAACTGAGGGAGTGAGAAGGAGTGACACCATTAACTGAGGGAGTGAGAGGGAGATACATTAACTGAGGGAGTGACAGGGAGTGACACCATTAACTGAGGGAGTGAGAGGGAGAGACACCATTAACTGAGGGAGTGAGAGGGAGAGACACCATCAACTGAGGGAGTGAGAGGGAGAGACACCATTAACTGAGGGAGAGACACCATTAACTGAGGGAGTGAGAGGGAGAGACGTTAACTGAGGGAGTGAGAGGGAGCGACTCCATTAACTGAGGGAGTGAGAGGGAGAGACACCATTAACTGAGGGAGTGACACCATTAACTGAGGGAGTGAGAGGGAGAGACACCATTAACTGAGGGAGAGACACCATTAACTGAGGGAAAGACACCATTAACTGAGGGAGTGAGTGGGAGTGACACCATTAACTGAGGGAGTGAGAGGGAGAGACATTAACTGAGGAAGTGAGAGGGAGAGACACCATTAACTGAGGGAGGGACACCATTAACTGAGGGAGTGAGAGGGAGTGACACCATTAACTGAGGGAGTGAGAGGGAGAGACATTAACTGAGGGAGTGAGAGGGAGTGACACCATTAACTGAGGGAGTGAGAGGGAGAGACATTAACTGAGGGAGTGAGAGGGAGTGACACCATTAACTGAGGGAGTTAAACCATTAATTGAGGGAGTTACACCATTAACTGAGGGAGTGAATGGGAGAGACAACATTAACTGAGGGATTGAGAGGGAGAGACACCATTAACTGAGGGAGTGAGAGGGAGAGACATTAACTGAGGGAGTGAGAGGGAGTGACACCATTAACTGAGGGAGTTACACCATTAATTGAGGGAGTGAATGGGAGAGACACCATTAACTGAGGGAGTGACACCATTAACTGAGGGAGAGACACCATTAACTGAGGGAGTGAGAGGGAGAGACATTAAGTGAGGGAGCGAGAGGGAGAGACACCATTAACCGAGGGAGTGAGAGGGAGGGACAACATTAACTGAGGGAGTGACACCATTAACTGAGGGAGTGAGAGGGAGAGACACCATTAACTGAGGGAGTGACACCATTAACTGAGGGAGTGAGAGGGAGAGACACCATTAACTGAGGGAGAGACACCATTAACTGAGGGAAAGACACCATTAACTGAGGGAGTGAGTGGGAGTGACACCATTAACTGAGGGAGTGAGAGGGAGAGACATTAACTGAGGAAGTGAGAGGGAGAGACACCATTAACTGAGGGAGTGAGAGGGAGGGACACCATTAACTGAGGGAGTGAGAGGGAGTGACACCATTAACTGAGGGAGTGAGAGGGAGAGACATTAACTGAGGGAGTGAGAGGGAGTGACACCATTAACTGAGGGAGTTACACCATTAATTGAGGGAGTTACACCATTAACTGAGGGAGTGAATGGGAGAGACAACATTAACTGAGGGATTGAGAGGGAGAGACACCATTAACTGAGGGAGTGAGAGGGAGAGACATTAACTGAGGGAGTGAGAGGGAGTGACACCATTAACTGAGGGAGTTACACCATTAATTGAGGGAGTGAATGGGAGAGACACCATTAACTGAGGGAGTGACACCATTAACTGAGGGAGAGACACCATTAACTGAGGGAGTGAGAGGGAGAGACATTAAGTGAGGGAGCGAGAGGGAGAGACACCATTAACCGAGGGAGTGAGAGGGAGGGACAACATTAACTGAGGGAGTGACACCATTAACTGAGGGAGTGAGAGGGAGAGACACCATTAACTGAGGGAGTGACACCATTAACTGAGGGAGTGAGAGGGAGAGACACCATTAACTGAGGGAGAGACACCATTAACTGAGGGAAAGACACCATTAACTGAGGGAGTGAGTGGGAGTGACACCATTAACTGAGGGAGTGAGAGGGAGAGACATTAACTGAGGAAGTGAGAGGGAGAGACACCATTAACTGAGGGAGTGAGAGGGAGGGACACCATTAACTGAGGGAGTGAGAGGGAGTGACACCATTAACTGAGGGAGTGAGAGGGAGAGACATTAACTGAGGGAGTGAGAGGGAGTGACACCATTAACTGAGGGAGTTACACCATTAATTGAGGGAGTGAATGGGAGAGACAACATTAACTGAGGGATTGAGAGGGAGAGACACCATTAACTGAGGGAGTGAGAGGGAGGGACACCATTAACTGAGGGAGTGAGAGGGAGAGACATTAACTGAGGGAGTGAGAGGGAGTGACACCATTAACTGAGGGAGTGAGAGGGAGAGACACCATTAACTGAGGGAGTGAGAGGGAGAGACATTATCTGAGGGAGTGAGAGGGAGTGACACCATTAACTGAGGGAGTGAGAGGGAGAGACATTAACTGAGGGAGTGAGAGGGTGTGACACCATTAACTTAGGGAGTGACACCATTAACTGAGGGAGAGACACCATTAACTGAGGGAGTGAGAGGGAGTGACACCATTAACTGAGGGAGTGAGAGGGAGTGACACCATTAACTGAGGGAGAGACACCATTAACTGAGGGAGTGAAAGGGAGAGACACCATTAACTGAGGGAGTGAGAGGGAGAGACATTAACTGAGGGAGTGAGAGGGAGTGACACCATTAACTGAGGGAGTGAGAGGGAGATACATTAACTGAGGGAGTGACAGGGAGTGACACCATTAACTGAGGGAGTGAGAGGGAGAGACACCATTAACTGAGGGAGTGAGAGGGAGAGACACCATTAACTGAGGGAGTGAGAGGGAGAGACACCTTTAACTGAGGGAGAGACACCATTAACTGAGGGAGTGAGAGGGAGAGACGTTAACTGAGGGAGTGAGAGGGAGCGACTCCATTAACTGAGGGAGTGAGAGGGAGAGACACCATTAACTGAGGGAGTGACACCATTAACTGAGGGAGTGAGAGGGAGAGACAACATTAACTGAGGGAGTGAGAGGGAGAGACACCATTAACTGAGGGAGTGAGAGGGAGAGACACCATTAACTGAGGGAGTGAGAGGGAGAGACACCATTAACTGAGGGAGTGAGAGGGAGAGATAACATGAACTGAGGGAGTGAGAGGGAGAGTCACCATTAACTGAGGGAGTGTGAGGGAGAGACACCATTAACTGAGGGAGTGAGAGGGAGAGACACCATTAACTGAGGGAGTGAGAGGGAGGGACACCATTAACTGAGGGAGTGAGAGGGAGAGATAACATTAACTGAGGGAGTGAGAGGGAGAGACACCATTAACTGAGGGAGTGAGAGGGAGAGACACCATTATACTGAGGGAGTGAGAGGGAGAGACACCATTAACTGAGGGATTGAGAGGGAGAGACACCATTAACTGTGGGAGTGAGAGGGAGAGACATTAACTGAGGGAGTGAGAGGGAGTGACACCATTAACTGAGGGAGTGAATGGGAGAGACAACATTAACTGAGGGATTGAGAGGGAGAGACACCATTAACTGAGGGAGTGAGAGGGAGAGACACCATTAACTGAGGGAGTGACACCATTAACTGAGGGAGAGACACCATTAACTGAGGGAGTGAGAGGGAGTGACACCATTAACTGAGGGAGTGAGAGGGAGTGACACCATTAACTGAGGGAGAGACACCATTAACTGAGGGAGTGAAAGGGAGAGACACCATTAACTGAGGGAGTGAGAGGGAGAGACATTAACTGAGGGAGTGAGAAGGAGTGACACCATTAACTGAGGGAGTGAGAGGGAGATACATTAACTGAGGGAGTGACAGGGAGTGACACCATTAACTGAGGGAGTGAGAGGGAGAGACACCATTAACTGAGGGAGTGAGAGGGAGAGACACCATTAACTGAGGGAGTGAGGGGGAGAGACACCATTAACTGAGGGAGAGACACCATTAACTGAGGGAGTGAGAGGGAGAGAGACGTTAACTGAGGGAGTGAGAGGGAGCGACTCCATTAACTGAGGGAGTGAGAGGGAGAGACACCATTAACTGAGGGAGTGACACCATTAACTGAGGGAGTGAGAGGGAGAGACACCATTAACTGAGGGAGTGAGAGGGAGAGACATTAACTGAGGGAGTGAGAGGGAGTGACACCATTAACTGAGGGAGTTACACCATTAATTGAGGGAGTGAATGGGAGAGACACCATTAACTGAGGGAGTGACACCATTAACTGAGGGAGAGACACCATTAACTGAGGGAGTGAGAGGGAGAGACATTAAGTGAGGGAGCGAGAGGGAGAGACACCATTAACCGAGGGAGTGAGAGGGAGGGACAACATTAACTGAGGGAGTGACACCATTAACTGAGGGAGTGAGAGGGAGAGACACCATTAACTGAGGGAGTGACACCATTAACTGAGGGAGTGAGAGGGAGAGACACCATTAACTGAGGGAGAGACACCATTAACTGAGGGAAAGACACCATTAACTGAGGGAGTGAGTGGGAGTGACACCATTAACTGAGGGAGTGAGAGGGAGAGACATTAACTGAGGAAGTGAGAGGGAGAGACACCATTAACTGAGGGAGTGAGAGGGAGGGACACCATTAACTGAGGGAGTGAGAGGGAGTGACTACATTAACTGAGGGAGTGAGAGGGAGAGACATTAACTGAGGGAGTGAGAGGGAGTGACACCATTAACTGAGGGAGTTACACCATTAATTGAGGGAGTTACACCATTAACTGAGGGAGTGAATGGGAGAGACAACATTAACTGAGGGATTGAGAGGGAGAGACACCATTAACTGAGGGAGTGAGAGGGAGAGACATTAACTGAGGGAGTGAGAGGGAGTGACACCATTAACTGAGGGAGTTACACCATTAATTGAGGGAGTGAATGGGAGAGACAACATTAACTGAGGGATTGAGAGGGAGAGACACCATTAACTGAGGGAGTGAGAGGGAGGGACACCATTAACTGAGGGAGTGAGAGGGAGAGACATTAACTGAGGGAGTGACAGGGAGTGACACCATTAACTGAGGGAGTGAGGGGGAGAGACACCATTAACTGAGGGAGTGAGGGGGAGAGACATTAACTGAGGGAGTGAGAGGGAGTGACACCATTAACTGAGGGAGTGAGAGGGAGAGACATTAACTGAGGGAGTGAGAGGGAGTGACACCATTAACTGAGGGAGTGACACCATTAACTGAGGGAGAGACACCATTAACTGAGGGAGTGAGAGGGAGTGACACCATTAACTGAGGGAGTGAGAGGGAGTGACACCATTAACTGAGGGAGAGACACCATTAACTGAGGGAGTGAAAGGGAGAGACACCATTAACTGAGGGAGTGAGAGGGAGAGACATTAACTGAGGGAGTGAGAGGGAGTGACACCATTAACTGAGGGAGTGAGAGGGAGATACATTAACTGAGGGAGTGACAGGGAGTGACACCATTAACTGAGGGAGTGAGACGGAGAGACACCATTAACTGAGGGAGTGAGAGGGAGAGACACCATTAACTGAGGGAGTGAGAGGGAGAGACACCATTAACTGAGGGAGAGACACCATTAACTGAGGGAGTGAGAGGGAGAGACGTTAACTGAGGGAGTGAGAGGGAGCGACTCCATTAACTGAGGGAGTGAGAGGGAGAGACATTAACTGAGGGAGTGAGAGGGAGTGACACCATTAACTGAGGGAGTTAAACCATTAATTGAGGGAGTTACACCATTAACTGAGGGAGTGAATGGGAGAGACAACATTAACTGAGGGATTGAGAGGGAGAGACACCATTAACTGAGGGAGTGAGAGGGAGAGACATTAACTGAGGGAGTGAGAGGGAGTGACACCATTAACTGAGGGAGTTACACCATTAATTGAGGGAGTGAATGGGAGAGACACCATTAACTGAGGGAGTGACACCATTAACTGAGGGAGAGACACCATTAACTGAGGGAGTGAGAGGGAGAGACATTAAGTGAGGGAGCGAGAGGGAGAGACACCATTAACCGAGGGAGTGAGAGGGAGGGACAACATTAACTGAGGGAGTGACACCATTAACTGAGGGAGTGAGAGGGAGAGACACCATTAACTGAGGGAGTGACACCATTAACTGAGGGAGTGAGAGGGAGAGACACCATTAACTGAGGGAGAGACACCATTAACTGAGGGAAAGACACCATTAACTGAGGGAGTGAGTGGGAGTGACACCATTAACTGAGGGAGTGAGAGGGAGAGACATTAACTGAGGAAGTGAGAGGGAGAGACACCATTAACTGAGGGAGTGAGAGGGAGGGACACCATTAACTGAGGGAGTGAGAGGGAGTGACACCATTAACTGAGGGAGTGAGAGGGAGAGACATTAACTGAGGGAGTGAGAGGGAGTGACACCATTAACTGAGGGAGTTACACCATTAATTGAGGGAGTGAATGGGAGAGACAACATTAACTGAGGGATTGAGAGGGAGAGACACCATTAACTGAGGGAGTGAGAGGGAGGGACACCATTAACTGAGGGAGTGAGAGGGAGAGACATTAACTGAGGGAGTGAGAGGGAGTGACACCATTAACTGAGGGAGTGAGAGGGAGAGACACCATTAACTGAGGGAGTGAGAGGGAGAGACATTAACTGAGGGAGTGAGAGGGAGTGACACCATTAACTGAGGGAGTGAGAGGGAGAGACATTAACTGAGGGAGTGAGAGGGAGTGACACCATTAACTGAGGGAGTGACACCATTAACTGAGGGAGAGACACCATTAACTGAGGGAGTGAGAGGGAGTGACACCATTAACTGAGGGAGTGAGAGGGAGTGACACCATTAACTGAGGGAGAGACACCATTAACTGAGGGAGTGAAAGGGAGAGACACCATTAACTGAGGGAGTGAGAGGGAGAGACATTAACTGAGGGAGTGAGAGGGAGTGACACCATTAACTGAGGGAGTGAGAGGGAGATACATTAACTGAGGGAGTGACAGGGAGTGACACCATTAACTGAGGGAGTGAGAGGGAGAGACACCATTAACTGAGGGAGTGAGAGGGAGAGACACCATTAACTGAGGGAGTGAGAGGGAGAGACACCATTAACTGAGGGAGAGACACCATTAACTGAGGGAGTGAGAGGGAGAGACGTTAACTGAGGGAGTGAGAGGGAGCGACTCCATTAACTGAGGGAGTGAGAGGGAGAGACACCATTAACTGAGGGAGTGAGAGGGAGAGACACCATTAACTGAGGGAGTGAGAGGGAGAGACACCATTAACTGAGGGAGTGAGAGGGAGAGACACCATTAACTGAGGGAGTGAGAGGGAGAGATAACATGAACTGAGGGAGTGAGAGGGAGAGTCACCATTAACTGAGGGAGTGTGAGGGAGAGACACCATTAACTGAGGGAGTGAGAGGGAGGGACACCATTAACTGAGGGAGTGAGAGGGAGAGACATTAACTGAGGGAGTGAGAGGGAGAGACACCATTAACTGAGGGAGTGAGAGGGAGAGATAACATGAACTGAGGGAGTGAGAGGGAGAGTCACCATTAACTGAGGGAGTGTGAGGGAGGGACACCATTAACTGAGGGAGTGAGAGGGAGAGACATTAACTGAGGGAGTTAGAGGGAGAGACACCATTAACTGAGGGAGAGACACCATTAACTGAGGGAGTGAGAGGGAGAGACGTTAACTGAGGGAGTGAGAGGGAGCGACTCCATTAACTGAGGGAGTGAGAGGGAGAGACACCATTAACTGAGGGAGTGACACCATTAACTGAGGGAGTGAGAGGGAGAGACAACATTAACTGAGGGAGTGAGAGGGAGAGACACCATTAACTGAGGGAGTGAGAGGGAGAGACACCATTAACTGAGGGAGTGAGAGGGAGAGACACCATTAACTGAGGGAGTGAGAGGGAGAGATAACATGAACTGAGGGAGTGAGAGGGAGAGTCACCATTAACTGAGGGAGTGAGAGGGAGAGACACCATTAACTGAGGGAGTGAGAGGGAGAGACACCATTAACTGAGGGAGTGAGAGGGAGGGACACCATTAACTGAGGGAGTGAGAGGGAGAGATAACATTAACTGAGGGAGTGAGAGGGAGAGACACCATTAACTGAGGGAGTGAGAGGGAGAGACACCATTAACTGAGGGAGTGAGAGGGAGAGATAACATTAACTGAGGGAGTGAGAGGGAGAGACACCATTAACTGAGGGAGTGAGAGGGAGGGACAACATTAACTGAGGGAGTGAGAGGGAGAGACACCATTAACTGAGGGAGTGAGAGGGAGGGACAACATTAACTGAGGGAGTGAGAGGGAGAGACACCATTAACTGAGGGAGTGAGAGGGAGGGACAACATTAACTGAGGGAGTGAGAGGGAGAGACACCATTAACTGAGGGAGTGAGAGGGAGGGACACCATTAACTGAGGGAGTGAGAGGGAGATACACCATTAACTGAGGGAGTGAGAGGGAGAGACATTAACTGAGGGAGTGAGAGGGAGTGACACCATTAACTGAGGGAGTGAGAGGGAGAGACATTAACTGAGGGAGTGAGAGGGAGAGACACCATTAACTGAGGGAGTGAGAGGGAGAGACATCAACTTAAATTGTGTTATGTTCAGTTTGGCCTCCCCCCAGTAATCCTGTGACGACTCCCCCTCTTTCAGAGTCTCCAGTCAGGATAGTGAACAGTGCAGATGATACCAAGATGGAATATCTCCTTTCTGAATGCATTGTTCTGACCTGCGAACTCTCCCGCTCCAACGCTGAAGTGACGTGGTACAAGGACGGGTTGGAAATTGAGGGAAGCGATAATGTTAAGATGGAGTCACATGGAGTCCACAGGAGCCTGATTGTTCAGAAGGCCGGAACAGAAGATTCCGGAGAATATGTCTGCGATGCTGGAGACGATTCGATCTTCTATGACATCACGGTGAAAGGTTAGACACCATGATAATATCAGTAAAGGCACAACCCCTTCCCCCCACCCCACCCATCATTGAGTTTCAATGTTGGTTGTGCAGAGTTTGGGGGTAATTTGAGAAGACATGAGGCACAGTGTATCAACTGTAACACAGTTGGTATCACCCCTTAACTCTGTATCAATGATATTGTGGGTTCAAGACGCCCACATCCGGGCATGAGTACAAGAGTATAACTGGGGCACTGCCTGGGTATCAGGCTGCCTGGGTGCCAGGTTGCCCGTGCCAGGGACCGGGCCCGGGGTGCCTTGGCTTGTGTGAGGGGGGCTCGAGGACCCCGTTAGAGGTAAGTTGGGTGCAGCTGGGGGGCGTCCAGAGGCTGAATGGGGTCGAAAGATCGGGGCTGACCTTAAAACGGGCCTCTCGATCTGCATGCCGTACTGTGTAAGTGCGGCCTCGATGTGGCATTCCCATTGCTGCAGACACCCAGAAACATCCCACTCAACACGCCTGCTTTCGTCCGGTTGAATCACACCCTTTGACCCCAGGCCCTACCTGACCTCTCAGGTAAGACCGGAAGAAATAAGAACAGGAAGAGGCCATTCAGCCCTTTGAGCCTGCTACACCATTTACTAAGATCATGGCTGTTCCAACACTCAGTAAATCCACTTCCCTGCGTCTCTCCGGCGCCCTTCATTCCCCAACTGATTAAAAACCTCTCCATCTCGGCCTGGAAAACGTCCGCGGACACCGGCCTCCACAGCTCCCTGGGGTAAAGAATTCCTGAGATTCCCCACTCTCTGAGAGAAGAAATTCTTCCTCAAATCCGTCTGGATTGAGCTCCCCTTTATTCAGCGACTGTGTCCTCTGGTCCTCCACTCTCCCACGAGTGGGAACATCCTCCCAACATTTCAGAGTCATCGAGGTTTACAGTATGGAGAGAGGCCCTTTGGCCCAGCTTGTCCATGCTGCCCAGTTCCTATCGCTAAGCTGGTCCCACTGGCCCGCATTTGGCCCATGTCCCTCTATACCCACCCTGCCCCTGTATCTGTCTAACTGCTTTTTAAAGGAAAAAATTGTCCTCGCCTCTACCACTGCCTCTGGCGCCCGTTCCAGATGCTCACCACCCTCTGTGTGAAGAAATTCCCCCTCTGGTCTCTTTTGTATTTCTCCCCTCTCACCTTAAACCCTCTGCCCTCTAGTTCTAGACTCCTCTACTTTGGGAAAAGATGACCATCTACCGAATCGCTGCTCCGCATTATTTTATAGACCTCGATAAGCTCATCCCTAAGCCTCCTACGCTCCAGGGGGAAAGGTCTCAGCCTATCCAGCTTCTCCTTATAACCTTATCCTGTCTAACCCCCTAAAAATGTAATGGGCTGGATTCTCTGATTCTGGGGCTATGTCCCCATGTCGGCGTGTGAACGGTGGTGTTTTACACCAGAGAAACTGAGTAGGATGAGACCACAGGTGTCCCACGCCGTCGGGAATTCGGCCGGACGGGGGCGGAGCATCGGGGTTGGGCCTCAGGCAACGTCCTGAGGCCGTCAGTCCGTGGCGTGGCGTACTCTGCGAGTGTTCCGCTTTGGAGGGGGCGGAGCATCGCGAAAGTGGCGCCGCCCCCGATTTGGTAGGGAACGTGGATTCTCCGGCCGTTCGTCGAACGCGATTTCGGCGTCGGCAACCGGAGAATCCGGCCCAATGTGCTTCAATCAGATTCAGCTCTCATTCCTCTGGACTCGAAGGATTACAGCCCCAACCTGTTTAATCTGCCCTCATCCGGCAGTCCCTTCATATCCAGGATCATCCTCTCAAACCTCCTCAGTCCTGCCTCCAATGATAATATATCTTTCCTTAAATAAGGGAACTAAAACTGTAGCCAGTATTCTAAATCTGGCCTCACTAGTACCGTGTACAGTTGCAGCAAAACCTCTTCACCTTTACACTCCAGCTCTCTTGAAATAAAGCCAGCATTCCATTTGCCTCCTCTATGACCTTCTGACCTGTATGTTAACTTTCTGGGTTTCACGAATAAGGACCTCCAAGTCCCTTTGTGCTGCAGCTTTCTGCAATCTCTCTCCATTTAACTAATACCCGCCTTCTCATTCTTTCTTCCAAATCAACAATCTCACATTTTCCCACATTGAATCCCATTTGCCAATTTTCTGCCCACTCACTTAACCTGTAAACTATTTATATCCTTCCTTACACCCTGCCTTCCCTCCCAGCTTTGTTTCATCCGCAGATTTGGTCACAGTACAGTCTGCTCCTCCCTCCAAATCATTCATATTTATTGTGAAGAGCTGCGGCCCCAGCACTGACCCCTGTGGAAATCTACTGGCTACTGCCCTCCAAGCTGAGAAAGACCCCTTATTGTTGCTTCCTGCTCGTTAGCCAATCCTCTATCCATGCCAGATTATTACCACCAACATCGTCAGCTCCTATCTTGCGCCTTAGCCTGTTGTGTGGCACCTAAACCAAATGCCTTTTGAAAATCCAAATATACAACATCAACTGGTTCTCCCCTATCTAACTTGGCTGATACCTCCTTAAAGAGCCCTCACGTGGACATATCCGGGGTGTTACTGCAAAGAGGAGCAGAGGAATTGTTCCCGGTGACCTGGGGTCAATCTTTATTCCTCAACAAGCATCAGGAAACCAGATAATCTGGTCCTTATCATATTCCTTTTCACGGGATTTTCCTGCGTGAATATTGGTTGTCATTTTTCCAATAGACTACACTTTGAAAAGCAGATCATTGTCTGTAAAGTGTTTGGACATCCTGAGGTGGCTGATGGGGCTATAGAAATGCAAGTTTGGGAGGAAGGGATTTTTATTAGGTAAAAAGCTTCAGAACAATAGAGTTCAGCCATGATCTAATTGAATGACACAACAGGCCTGAGGGGCTGAATGGCCTCCTCCTGTTCCTGTGTAACAGATTTGAGGGGCTGAATGGTCTTTTCCTAGTCCTATTTAACAGGTTTGAGGGGCTGAATGGCCTCCAAATGTTCCTGTGTAACAGGTTGAGGGGTTAAATGACCTCCTCATGTTCCTTTGTAATGAGGTCTGGGGGATAATAACCTCCTTCTATCCCTCTTTAATACACTTGAGGGGATGAATGGCCTCTTCCTGCTCCTAAGTTCTTTTTTCCTTTTACCTCTGCACTCGTCATTAATTTTGAATACCCTGGTTTAGCTCACTGGGCTAAATTGCTGGCTTTTAAAGCAGACCAAGGCAGGCCAGCAGCACGGTTCGATTCCCGTACCAGCCTCCCCGAACAGGCGCCGGAATGTGGCGACTAGGGGCTTTTCACAGTAACTTCATTCAAGCTTACTCGTGACAATAAGCGATTTTCATTTCATTTTTTTTCCAATTAAAGAGCAATTTAACATGGTCAATCCACCTACTCCGCACATCTTTGGGTTGTGGGGGTGAAAACCACGCAGACATGGGAGAATGTACAAACTCCCCACGGACAGTGACCCAGGGCTGGGATTCAAACCCGGGTCCTCGGCGCCGTGAGGCAACAGTGCTAACCACTACGCCATCATGGCCGCCAACCGCCATCAATGTTAAGGGCCATTGAGTATGGCCTGCTGGGGGTGTATCTGAGTTTTGATCCAGCCGTGCTTAGGTGCGATACTTCCCGAGCGGACATTTAATTTCCATTTCTCTCTGTCTCTCTTTTTCTTTCTATCGCTCTCTATCTCCCTTCCTGAGCTCTCCTCCCCACTCTCTAAAATGGACTCAATGGGCTGAAGGGCCACGTTATGTGCCATAAGGACTCTGAATCTCTTTTACTCCCCTCTATCTCATTATACTTCTCTTTTCCTCTTTTTCTCTATCGCTCCTTAGGTTTCCCTCAAGCAGGGGCAGCACGGTGGCACAGTGGTTAGCATTGCTGCCTACGGCGCTGAGGACCCGGGTTCGAATCCCGACTCTGGGTCACTGTCCGTGAAGAGTTTGCACATTCTCCCCGTGTCTGCGTGGGTTTCACCCCCACAACCCAAAGATGTGCAAGATAGGTGGATTGGCCACACTAAATTGCCCCTTAATTGGAAAAAATAATTGGGTACTCTAAATTTATTTAAAAAAAGGTTTCCCTCAAGCCTTTTCTCTCTCTCCTCTCTTACTGTGTCTTCCATTATTCTCTTCATCACCCTCTCACTTTCTCCATCACTTTTTCTCTCACCCTCTCCTCTTTCTCTCTCTCTCCTTCTCTCACTGTGTTTGATCCAGAGCCTCCGGTGAAAATCGTCAACTGTTCCGCTCCGACGATGAGCGTACTGACCGGTGGTGAGGTTGACCTCTCGTGTGAGCTCTCGCGGCCCGAGGCGGAGGTGAGATGGTACAAGGATGGGGTGGAGGTGGAGAGGAGTACGAGGACCATGATGGAGGTGGACGGAGCGTGCAGGAGGCTGACCATCCGCTTGGCTACGATGGAGGACCGAGGGACGTACGTGTGCGACACAGTCGAGGATACAGCCACGTTCGAAGTAACCGTCCACGGTGAGTCCCCGGTTAAGCTGCACTTGACCCATTGACGCCATTCCCTCTGTTCCCATCCAGAGATCCAACAGGAGGGGGAGAGAAAATCCAAACTATCCCAGGGATGAATTCCCATACCAGCCTCCCCGAACAGGCGGCGGAATGTGGCGACTAGGGGCTTTTCACAGTAACTCTATTGAAGCCTACTCGTGACAATAAGCGATTTTCATTTTCAATTGTAACATTCCCAGACCGTACACCTTCCAGAGGCAGAACCAGCTGGAAAACGGGGGAGCCAGTGATTTTATGATGGTTTTTCTCAGTTTGTGGAACAGGCAATCAGCCTTTAATTAACCCCAGGATAAGAACTTAATAAATAGGAGGAGGAGGAGGCCATTCAGCCCATCACCCTGTTCCGTCATTCAAATATGATCATGGTTGATCCTCTACCTTGAGCCAATTTACTCAAACAATCCCGATATCCTTCAATTCCCTTAACGCCCCCATCAAACTCAGTCTTCAATTATCTCAATGACTGAAGATCCATCACCCCCAGGGATGGAGAATACCAAAGAACCTCAACCATCTGAATGAAGAAATAGCTCCTCATCCCAGTGCTAAACGGTCGACCCCTTCTCCTGTGAATGTCAGCTTGTGCTCTAACCCGACAGGAATAGGATCACTGACCTTAAAGGAACAGGACAGCAGAATAATACGTTGTGCATCTCATGGACACGAGAACGTCCCTGTCCCTTT
The DNA here is from genome assembly GCF_902713615.1 of Scyliorhinus canicula. Lineage (NCBI taxonomy): Eukaryota > Metazoa > Chordata > Chondrichthyes > Carcharhiniformes > Scyliorhinidae > Scyliorhinus > Scyliorhinus canicula. The sequence continues at coordinate 282,149,008 of NC_052147.1, forward strand.
AAACACTTTGTCACTAACTTACCTCAAGCAGTGTGACAGGGTCACTATTACATTTTTTTAAAAAAAACTTTATAATTTAAATTTTCACATTTTCTTTTTTTTTTTGTTTTTTTTAAATTTTAGATTATCCAATTATTTTTTCCAATTAAGGGGCAATTTAGCGTGGCCAATCTACCTACTCTGCACATTTTTGGGTTGTGGGGGCGAAACCCACGCAGACACGGGGAGAATGTGCAAACTCCACACGGACAGTGACCCAGAGCCGGGATCGAACCTGGGACCCCGGCGCCGTGAGGCTGCTGTGCTAACCACTAGGCCACCGTGCTGCCCTAATTTTCACATTTTCACAAAAAAGAAAACAATAACAGAAAATTCTAAGAACAAAAAGAACAGAACCCCCCCCCCCCCGTAAATACAAAAGAGAAACAATAAATTAACGCCCGTTGTTGGCAAAAAACAGATATTCAACCCAAAACAAAAACAAAGAGACATCCCCCCCCCCCCCCCCCCCCCCCCCCCCCCGGGTTGCTGCTGCTGCTGACCTTTTGTTCTCCTGAATAACCCCTGCACTGACCCCCTGAGGGCAAATTTCACCCTCTCCAATTTAATAAACCCCGCCATATCATTGACCCAGGTCTCCACGCTTGGGGGCCTCGCATCCTTCCATTGGAGCAAGATCCTCCGCCGGGCTACTAGGGACACAAAAGCCAGAACACCGGCCTCTTTCGCCTCCTGCACTCCCGGCTCCGCCGCAACTCCAAATATCGCGAGTCCCCAGCCTGGATTGACCCTGGATCCTACCACCCTCGATACCATCTTTGCTACACCCTTCCAAAATTCCCCCAGCGCTGGGCATGCCCAGAGCACCTAATACACCTGTCCTCGGTCCCAAAAAACAGGCTCACCCTTGACCCGGTCATATGAGCCCTATGCAGTACCTTAAACTGTATGAGGCTAAGCCTCGCACACGAAGAGGAGGAGTTCACCCTTTCCTCTGCTGCATGTTTTCAACAGAATTCTATTCCTCTTTTATCTTATTCATGGTAATTGTAACTTTCTCCCTTTCACTCTCTTTCATTCCTCTGTCCCTATTTCTTTCTCTCCCTCTTTCTGTTTCTCTTATCCTTTGATGTTTCTATCGTTCCTGCTGTCTATTTGATGTTCCCTCTCCATTTCTTTCTTTCTCCTCTGTTTCTGTTTCTGTCTCTTTGCCGGCTCTCCCTTCTCTCTTCCTCCCTCTGATGCTCTCTATCTTGCCATCCCACTCTTGCTGGTTCCTTCTCCCTTTCTGTCTCCATCGATGTCTCTCAATCTCACTGTTTGTTTTACCTCGCTCTCTTTCTCTCACTGTCTCGGATTAATTCCGCTTCTCTATTTCAACCCCCTCCATGTGTCTTGCTCCCTCTTGTTTCTCAACCTCTCCTTTCGTCTATCTTGCTTTCTGTCTCTCCCTCTTCCCCCTCTAACACCTTCTTTCTCTCTCCTTCTCTCACTGTGTTTGATCCAGAGCCCCCGGTGAAAATCGTCAACTGTTCCCCTGCGGTGAAGAGCGTGCTGACCGCTGATGAGGTTGTCCTCTCGTGTGAGCTCTCGCGGCCCGAGGCGGTGGTGAGATGGTACAAGGATGGGGTGGAAGTGAAAGGCAGCAAGAGGTCTATGCTGGAGGTGGATGGAGTGTCCAGGAAGCTGACCATCCACTCGGCTGCAATGGAGGACAGAGGGACATATGTATGCGACGCAGTTGACGATTCGGCCAAGTTTGAACTGACCGTCTCCAGTGAGTCAAGCCACACGCAAACTTTGTATTTCATTTCCTAGACCAGGGTCACTGACCTCACGCTGCAGAGGTCACACAGCAGAGGTCACATCCCAAAGGTCACAGCACAGACATCATAGCCCAAAGGTCACACCCTAAAGGCCACATCCCAAAGGTCGCACCACGAAGGTCACACCCCAAAAGACACACCCAAAGCCCACACCCTGAAGCTCAAACTGCACAGGTCACACCCCAAAGGTCAAACTCCAAAGCTCAAACCACAAAGGTCAATCCCCAAAGGTCACACGCCCGACACAATGACCCTGAAATTCACCAGGATTCTCCTGGTGAAATGGCTGCTTTCACTCAGTCAGGAAGACATTCCGCGGAATCTCAGGGCCGAGTTGTCACCTTTTGTTGTCTCAAACCTTGTTCAGGAAGCAAAACAATCTGAGAAAAACAGTCTACTTTTATTGGTTTATACTGCCCCCTTCAGCTTTTCTCCTCCAATAGGAACTCTCTCTTTCATTCACTCTCATTCTCCGGCACACTTTCCCTCTCGCTCTCAGTTCATATATATTTTCTCTCTGTATCCCTTTCGTTTGCTCTCTATCTTTTACTATTCCTTTCTTCTTCCATGTTTCATTGCCTCTACCTCCCTCTCTCTTCCTCTGCCTCATTTTTTTCTTTCTCTCTTTCTCACCATATCTCATCTTTTACCTCTCTGTCTCTGCTAGTTTCTCTATTCTTTTCTCCCTCCCTCACTCTATCTCTAATTCTCTCTTTGTCTTTCACATTCTCTTTTTTTGTGCTCTCTGTGTCACATACTTTCTCCTCTCTCTCCTCTCTCCAACACTCTTCCAAAAGACCATAAGACATAGGAGCAGAATTAGGCCACTCGGCCCATCAAGTCTGCTCCGCCATTCAATCATGGCTGGTATTTTTTCATCCCCATTCTGCTGCCTTCTCCCCATAACCCCTGATCCCCTTATTAATCAGGAACCTATCTATCTCTGTCTTAGAGACACTCAGTGATTTGGCCTCCACAGCCTTCTGCGGCAAAGAGCTTCACAGATTCACCACCCTCTGGCTGAAGAAATTCCTCCTCATCTCTGTTTTAAAGGATCCAACAATTCTCGTCTTCTCTTTTGCCCTCGGTCTCATATTCTGTCTCTTTCTCTCTCTCCGTCTCTCACTGTGTTTGATCCAGAGCCTCCGGTGAAAATCGTCAACTGTTCCGCTCCGACGATGAGCGTGCTGACCGGTGATGAGGTTGTCCTCTCGTGTGAGTTCTCGCGACCCGAGGCGGTGGTGAGATGGTACAAGGATGGGGTGCAGGTGAAAGGCAGCAAGAGGTCTATGCTGGAAGTGGACGGAGTGTCCAGGAAGCTGACCATCCGCTCGGCTGCAATGGAGGACAGAGGGACATATGTATGCGACGCAGTTGACGATTCGGCCAAGTTTGAACTGACCGTCTCCGGTGAGTCCCTGGTCAAGCCACACGCAAGCTTTATATATAACTTGCTGGACGAAGGTCACTGACCTCACGCTGCAGAGGTCATAAAGCAGAGGTCACATCCCAAAGGTCACACCACAGAGGTCATACTCCAAAGGTCACACCCGAAAGGTCACAAACTAAGGGTTGCATCTCAAAGGTCAAACTTCAAAACTCATACTGCACAGGTCACACCCCAAAGGTCAAATCCCAAACATCACACCCCAAAGGTGGTATCCCAAAGGTCACACCCCAAAGGTCACACTCCTGACAGGATGACCCTTAAATTCACCAGGATTCTCCTGGTCCCAGTGCAACCTCCAGAGGAATGGTCACTTTCCCTCATTGACATTGTGGGAACCAACAATTCTACGGACACGTGCTTGTAGGATTAGAATAGCGGTTTTAATATACTTACAACAGAGCCAGCCTGTTAGCCGTTGAACTTTCGGTGAACTGGCCGGCTGACCATGTGGCACTGATCTTTATACAGCAGCTCCCGGGGGGAGGAGTCCTGGGCGGAGCCAAGGGAGAAGCCCCATACAACTCTCAAGCATTCCCTGAGCTACTCCCCCTGGAGGTCAGGTAGTGCAACTGCACTTACAATATAGACACATGTATATACAGGTTATAATCCGGTGTGAATCACATTCACCACAGACATCATTCCTTCTGGGATTCCCGCTGGCTTCACTCAGAGTCACAGCATAAGTCCGGAAGACATTCCGCGGAATCTCAGGGCCGAGTTGTCATCTTTTGTTGTCTCAAACTTGTTCCAGAAGACAAACTATCTGAGAAAACCAGTCATTTTGTATTGGTTTATACTGCCCCCTTCAGCTTTTCTCCTGTAATTGATTTCATTCACTCTCAGTCTCCGCCACGCTTTCCCTCTCACTCTCACTTCAAATATATTGGGCGGGATTCTCCGTCCCGTTAGCTGGGTTTCCCATTGTGGGCATCCCCACACCATCGGGAAATGTGGGTGTGCTGCCGGGGCATTGGAGAATCCCGGCAGCGGAGAATCCTGACCATTATCTTTATCTCTTTGTACCTCCTTCTTTTTCTCTCTATGTTTTCCTATAAATTCCTGTCTTGCTCCATGTTTCATTGCCTCTCCCTCCTTCTCTCTCCTTCTGCCTCTCCCTATTTCTCTCTCTACCTGTCACTCTCCACTCATTTTCTCTCTCGCTCATTCTGGTCCTCCCTCCTTCTCTCTGATTCCTTCTTTCTGCCCTCTGCCTCGTGCCCTCTCTCTTTCATTCTGCCCGCCTCTTTCACTTTATCTCTCTTGCTCTTTCTGTCCTCTCTCTTGTCTCCATTTTCCTCCTCCATCATTTTTTTCTTTCTCTTCCTCACCCTCCAAATCTCTCTGTTTCTTTCTTCCTCCGTCCTTCTCTCTGTCTCCCTCCCTCTCACGTTGCGTTGGACACAGAGCCTCCGGTGAAAATCGTCAACCGTTCCGCTGCGACGATGAGCGTACTGACCGGTGGCGAGATTGTCCTCTCGTGTGAGCTCTCAAGGCCCGAGGCGGAGTTGAGATGGTACAAGGACGGGTTGGAGGTGGAGAGGAGTACGAGGTCCATGATGGAGGTGGACGGAGCGTGCAGGAGGCTGACCATCCGCTCGGCTACGATGGAGGACCGAGGGACGTATGTGTGCGACACAGTCGAGGATACAGCCATGTTCGAAGTAACCGTCTCCGGTGAGTCCTGAGGACAGAAACTTCGTATTTCACCTCCCCAGCCCAGGGTCGTTGGGGATTACAATTCCTCAGCTGACTCATCTTTTTTTTAAATAAATTTAGATTACCCAATTATTTTTTCCAATTAAGGGGGCAATTTAGCGTGGCCAATCCACCTACCCTGCACATTTTTGGGTTGTGGGGGCGAAACCCACGCAGTCACGGGGAGAATGTGCAAACTCCACACGGACAGTGACCCAGAGCCGGGATCGAACCTGGGACCTCAGCGCCGTGAGGCGGCTGTGCTAACCACTAGGCCACCGTGCTGCCCCCTCAGCTGACTCATCTTGTGCAGTCTCGTTGGCCCAGTTGCCAGAAAGGACAGAAATTGGAGAACAAACGGGCAGGAAAGGGTTAATCAGCAGTGACGGGGTCATTTATACAATAACCTTTATTAGTGTCACAAGTAGGCTGACATTAACACTGCAATGAAGTTACTGTGAAAAGCCCCTAGTCGCCACAAACCGGCGCCTGTTCGGGTACATGGAGGGAGAATTCAGAACGTCCAATTCACCGAACAGCACGTCTTTCGGGACTTGTGAAATGAAATGAAAATTGCTTATTGTCACGAGTAGGCTTCAAACGAAGTTACCGTGAAAAGCCCCTAGTCACCACATTCGGGCGCCTGTTCGGGAAGGCTGTTACGGGAATCGAACCTGGCCTGCTTGGTCAGCTTTAAAAGTCAGCGATTTAGCCCTGTGCTAAACAGCCCCACCCACAGTGGGTGGAAACCGGAGGAAACCCACGCAGACACGGGGAGACTGTGTAGACTCCGCACAGACAGTGACCCAAGCCGGGAATCGAACCTGGGACCCTGGTGCTGTGAGGCAACATTGCTAACCACTGTGCTACTGTGCCGCCCAAATAGCATCATTCACAGCCGCAGAATGTCCCAAAGCTGTTTACAGCCACTTAAATACATTTGTAGTTCAGCCACTGTTGTAATGTCGGTAACATAGCTGCTATTATGTGCACAGAAAGATCCCATAGCTAGCAGTGTGATAACGGCCGGCTGAACTGTTTTTCTGATGTCATATAAGGGATGAAGGTGGGCCTCAGATCACTGGGGAGAAATCCGCCGCTCGTCTTTGCAATAATGCTCCATGGAATCTTTTCTATCCACCCAAGAGAGCACCCGGGACCTCGGTTTAATGACTTATCTGAAAGACTGCACCTCCGGCAGTGCAGCGTCCCCTCAGTCCTGCACTGGGAATGTCAGCCTGGATTTCTGTGCCCAAATCTCGAGTGGGTCTTGAAGCCACAACCTTCCAACACAAAGGCTGCTGGGAGGAAGAATCAATCACTCTCCGGCCCTGTTAACTTTAGCAAGTTGAATGGCAGACATGCCAGTTAACTGCCTCTCACCACTTTGGTTCCTATAGAGTGACTGAGCCATATCCCAGTTTGCCCAGTCTCCTATCCAATTCCTGCCTCGGTTCACCCCCAATTCACCCCCACCTGCACCCTGTCCTAGACCTGCACCCTGTCCTAGACCTGCACCCTGTCCTAGACCTGCACCCTGTCCTAGGCCTGCACCCTGTCCTAGGCCTGCACCCTGTCCTAGACCTGCACCCTTTCCTAGACCTGCATCCTGTCCTAGGCCTGCACCCTGTCCTAGGCCTGCACCCTGTTCTAGGCCTGCACCCTGTCCTTGGCCTGCACCCTGTCCTAGGCCTGCACCCTGTCCTAGACCTGCACCCTGTCCTGTTGCACCCTACTCCCAACCCACCCTCCCCTGTCCCATAAGACCATCAGACACAGGAGCAGAATTAGGCCACTCGCCCCATCGAGTCTGCTCCACCATTCAATCATGACTGATATTCTTCTCATCCCCATTCTCCTGCCTTTTCCCCATAACCCCTGATCCCCTTATTAATCAAGAACCTATCTATCTCTGTCTTAAAGACACTCAGTGATTTGGCCTCCACAGCCTTCTGCGGCCACGTGTTCCACAGATTCACCACCCTCTGGCTGAAGAAATTCCTCCTCATCTCTGTTTCAAAGGATCGTCCCTTTAGTCTGAGATCGTGTCCTCTGCTTCTAGTTTTTCCTACAAGTGGAAACATTCTCTCCACGTCCACTCTATCCAGGCCTCGCAGTATCCTGTAAGTTTCAATAAGATCCCCCCTCATCCTTCCAAACTCCAACGAGTACAGATCCAGAGTCCTCAACCGTTCCTCATACGACAAGCTCTTCATTCCAGGGATCATTCTTGTGAACCTCCTCTGGCCCCTTTCCAAGGCCAGCACATCCTTCCTTAGATACGGGGCCCAAAACTACTCACAATACTGCTCCCAGTGAAGGTTTGATTTACAATAATCCTTTACACTTGATGATTGTTTGGGAACCTTGTCCTGCTTGGATTTTGCTGGGCTAAGATTCTCCTGCTGGGATTCTGCTGGGCTATGATTCTCCTGCTGGGATTCTGCTGGACTATGATTCTCCTGCTGGGATTCTGCTGGGCTATGATTCTCCTGCTGGGATTCTGGTGGGCTATGATTCTCCTGCTGGGATTCTGCTGGGCTATGATTGTTCTGCTGGGATTCTGCTGGGCTATGATTGTCCTGCTGGGATTCTGCTGGGCTATGATTGTCCTGCTGGGATTCTGTTGGGCTATGATTGTCCTGCTGAGATTCTGCTGGGCTATGATTGTCCTGCTGGGATTCTGCTGGGCTATGATTGTCCTGCTGGGATTCTGCTGGGCTATGATTCCATTTGCTTTCCTCCTCTGGCATCTCACACCAATATCTCTCCCATTTCTCTGTGGTTTTTGACAGTGACTTGTTATTCCACATCGAGCCTTGCCCCGCTAACTCTATCTGCAGTTCTGAACAAGCACCAACTTGGCCCCTGGGACTAACACTACGTGTTCTGCCTCTGTGCATCAGTGCTGGGCAGCACAGGGAGAGGAAAAGACTGAAAGGGCCTCAAGCTGATTTTGCTCCTCCTTAACCCAGGGTACTGAGGTCAACGGAGCTGCCCCGGCCCCGCCGAGAATGTCTGAATGTCTGAATCAAATTCCAAGCCGCCTGTTCTAATAATACAATAATAATAATAATCTTTATTGTCACAACTAGGCTTACTTTAACACTGCAATGAAGTTACTGTGAAAAGCCCCTAGTCGCCACATTCCGGCGCCTGTTCGGGGAGGCTGGTACGGGAATTGAACCGTGCTGTTGGCCTGCCTTGGTCTGCTTTCAAAGCCAGCGATTTAGCCCAGTGAGCTAAACCAGCCCCGGAGGAAACCGGAGCACCCGGAGGAAACCCACGCAGACACGGAGAGAACGTGCAGACTCCGCACAGACAGTGACCCAAGCCGGGAATCGAACCTGGGACCCTGGAGCTGTGAAGTGACAGTGTTAACCACTGTGTTAACGTACATCAATAAGTTTGCATGTGGACTGGTGAATGTGTGTTTCTTGTGTAGCTCAGGCACCAAATCCAGCTCCCTCCGTTTCACTCACATCTCCACCCTCCGCCCCACCCAGCTAGTCTGCAATTGAAAAGCCTCAGCTCTGTCTTGAAAATGAAAATGAAAATGAAAAATGTCTTTATAACGTTCTTACTCGACTATTCCAAATCTTTCCTGGCCAGTCACCATCTACTCCTCATAAAGCTGAGATCCTCCAAGACTATGCTGCCTGTACCTGACACACACGTTCCCCAATCTTCTCCGTGTGTTTCCTGACCAGCGTGGATTCAAAATCCTCAGACCTGCCAACTCATGGCATGGAATGCACTGTCTGTGGAAGCAGTTGAGTCGGAAACATTGGAGACCTTCAAGCGGCTATTGGATAGGTACATGGATTACGGTAGAATGATGGGGTGCAGATTAATTTGTTCTTAACCTAGGGCAAAAGTTTGGCACAACATTGTGGGCCGAAGGGCCTGTTCTGTGCTGTATTTTCTATGTTTGATGTTCATCCCCATAGCCTCACCCCCTCCCTAGCTCCACAACCTTCTCCCGATTCACAACCACACGAGATCTCTGAGCCCCTCCCCAGTTGCCATCGCTTCGCCATTGACGAAAGTGCCCAGGTCCCTGAGCTCTGGCATTCCCTCCTACTCTCCAACTCTCTCTCTCCTCCTTAAAGACGCTCCTTGAAATCTTTCCTTCTGACCAGCTATTTGCTTGGACATCAATAAATCCAACAGGGATTTGAAGAGAAATGTCTTTAGCCGAGGGGGTGGTGACCATTTGGAACTCGCTCCCACTGACAGTGATTGAAGTCAACCAAATTGATGTTAAGAGGAACAGCTGGGTGAGAAAGACACAGAATGTGAGTCAGAAAGGGGGAGATGAGAAGGGCTGGGAGGAGAATTGTGTTCTGCATTAATGCCAGCATAACCCAGATGGGCAGAGTGGCCTTTTCTTGCATTATAAAATTCTGTAGGATTGTTTGTTACGATTTTTTTGACAACTCTCCAAATATTTATGGATTAGCGTCACTTATTCTTTGATAGTTTCACCGTGTTCAAGATGCTACATAAATGCAAGTTGTTGTTGTTGAGTTGCCATTAAACCACCAACTCCCTGTTTCTACCTGCAGAGCCGCCGGTTAAGATTAAGCGCCTGGCTGACGGACCGGCAGAGCACAAGTACTTGACGTCCGAGGACATTGCGCTCGAGTGTGAACTCTCTCGCTCGGACACTGCTGCCAAATGGTACAAGGACGGGGAAAAGCTGGAGGGAAACGAGAGGGTATCCATTGGGAAGGAGGGAACGTTGCGGACACTGCGGATACTGGATGCTCGGACAACAGACTCCGGGGAGTATCTCTGTGATGTCCAAGATGACAGCGTTGTATTCAGAGTCTGTGTGGAAGGTGAGATGTCTCGGGTCAGCTCCCTCACTGAAACTCTCCCTGGGCAGTAACTCCAGGGTCAGTACCTGTCACTGATAGGACAGGAGGAACTCTCTGATGTTCCTGACTGACTGACACACTTTCCATTCTTGCAAACCACCGTCTGCAGGAGCAGAAATTCTTTCCAATTAAACATTGGCAAGGACTTCAGGCCGCACCACTATTTTGTTATGGGCCAAGATTTAGAGAACCCCAAAGTGTATCATGGAGTTCACCTGACCCACAACGTTTACTAGATTGTGGTGATGGGGAGCACACGGCCCACTCTACAGGTTGTTGTACCGCAGAAATGGAAAAGTAATTTTTAAAGCAAAACAATGTTTATTCTATGAACTCAAGTTAACCTTTTTAAAACATACAGTGAACATCTTAGCAACCATTAATTCAAATACAACCCCCAAAGAATACAACACTAAGTAATCCGTTAAACTTTCCTTTTTAACATCCATACGACTTAAAAATAAAACCTTTAACAGAAGCACATCAGGTTAAAGTTACTACTGAAAACATTTATAATTCTGAATTCACCAAATGATCAAGAGATAGTCTTTTGATGGCAGAGAGAACAGCAGTACACCTGCTTGCTCTGGCTTCAGCTCCAACACTGAAAACTAAACTTAAACACACCCTGCAGCCTGCTCAAAAAAAAGTAAAAAGCTGACAGACAGCCCAGCTCCACCCACTCTCTGACATCACTGCAGTAGTAAAACACCCATTACTTAAAGGTACTCTGACATGACAATTTACATTCTCTTCCCACTGACTCCCTGGTAACTATGCAGGATTAAACCAGACCATCCTGTTAGGAATACCGGACCAGACGCCAACTTTCGTTAGGATACCGGACAAGAAACCCAGACAACTTTCCAATGTGTCAAACTGTGAGGAAAGGATACTTCTCCCCCAGGAGCGATGACTCTGTCCAATAGGTATCTTTTATTTCACAACAAACTTTAATTTAGAACATAGAACATACAGTGCAGAAGGAGGCCATTCTACACCGACCCACTTAAGCCCTCACTTCCACCCTATACCCGTAACCCAATAACCCCTTCTAACCTTTATGGACACTAAGGGGCAATTTAGCCTGGCCAATCCATCGAACCTACACATCTTTGGACTGTGGGAGGAAACCGGAGCACCCGGAGGAAACCCACTCAGACACGGGGAGAACGTGCAGACTCTGCACAGACAGTGACCCAGCAGGAATCGAACCTGGGACCCTGGTGCTGTGAAGCCACTGTGCTATCCACAATGCTACCGTGCTGCCGGTAAACACAGAATTAATCCTATTTACATCAAATAAATAGCTGTACAATTAACAGTTAAACAGTTCTTAAATGAAAGGAAAAACTTGAACTTACTATCCACACCTGCTACAAATTCCAATTAAGCAACCCAATACAGTTCAAATGCCACCTATAAATAAAGTTAACAAAACAGGTCACTTCCTTATCTGTGCAGATGCTTTCAGAGAGAGACTCTTTCTTTTTTTTTGAATATAATTTTTATTGGAATTTTTTACAGAAAATATAAAACATAACAACAAACAATGAAATGCCACAAAATAACCCATAATAACTGTGACACCCCCAGACTGTATCGACACATGTATCACATCCCCCCACCCCCCCAACCCCAATGAACAACAAAAGAACTTAAAAATATATTAAAATTAAATAAACAAACATAGTCATTGTCCGCCCCCCCTTTTCCCTCCCCTTCCCCCCCCCCCCCCCCCCCCCCCCCAGAGAGAGACTCTTTCAAGAGTAGATTCAGTGCACTTTTGTCTTGTCAGACTCAAGTCTTATAGCAAACTGCTGTTCAACTTAAAATCGTATAACAGACTGTAAATCTACAGACAGACTTGGCTCCTCTCATTAATTAAATCATCTGTACCCCATTAAGTTCCATGACCTGTTCAGCTAAGAATAAATATAATCACTCATAAATTATCTACACTCCAGGGAACCATCCAAAATATCAACAATGTTCCATTAGGCCTTTATCTGTAACCAAGTAAGTGGCTGGAATGAATGATTACCGTATTCTTTTATGACATCTTAATTACAGCTTTAGCAGACATACTGCCTGTATGTATTATAAACCAGGGTTTTTAATAACATGAATGCCACAAATATCAAATATAATATATAACAATTTATACACTCGGCAGAATCCTCAATATCATAGCCTTGTCTGACTCTGATCTGAGCTTGCAATCCATTCTACTGACCATCACTGAGGTCACCTCAACCTATCATGGAATCATGGAATCCCTTCAGTGCAGAAAGAGGCCATTCGGCCTATCATGTCTTCACCCTTCCTCGGCCACTCCCATGCCCTAAACGCGTAACACGGCCTATCCTGCAGATCTTGACATTAAGGGGCAATTTAGCATGTCCAATCCACCCAACCTGCACATCTTTGGACGGTGGGAGGAAACCGGAGCACCCGGAGGAAACCCACGCACACACGGGGAGACAGTGCAAACTCCGCACAGACAGTGACCCAAGCCGGGAATTGAACCCTGGCGCTGTGAGGCAGCAGTGCTAACCACCGTGCTGGTGTTACGTCACCCATCTCCACCCCTGCTTCAGCCTGTCTGTTACTGAAACCCTCATTCGTGCCTGTGCCACATACACACTCGACTATTCTAATACTCTCCTGGCCGGTATCACACATCCTCCACTCTCCATAAGCTGCATCTAAACCTGCACCAAGTCCCATTCACCCATCACTCCAAATCCTCATTGACCCCTGACAAATCAAAACTTTGATTTAAACATTTTCACCTTTGCATTAATGTTGCTCCATGCCATTGTCGCTCCCTATCCCTGTAATCACCTCCAGCCCCGCAAGATTCCGGGATCTCAGTGCTCCACTAATTCCCCTCACTTTCTCCTCCCCGATTCTCATCGTTCCAGCATTGGTGGTCCCTCCTTCAGTTGCCGGGGCTTCAAGCTCTGGAATTCCCTCTGCAACCCTCTCACCCGTCTCTCTCTCCCCCCCTTAAAATGCTTCTGAAAAACTGCCTGTTTGACCAGCTATTGTTTGCTGGGGGGGGGGGGGCAGCATGGCAGCACAGTGGTTAGCACTGTTGCTTCACAGCTCCAGGGTCCCAGGTTCAATTCCCGGCTTGGGTCACTATCTGTGCGGAGTTTGCACGTTCTCCCCGTGTCTGTGTGGGTTTCCTCCGGGTGCTCCGGTTTCCTCCCACAGTCCAAAGATGTGCAGGTTAGGTGGATTGGCCATGATAAATTGCCCTTCGTGTCCAAAATTGGCCTTAGTGTTGGGTGGGGTTACTGGGTTATGGAGATAAGGTGGAGGTGTTGACCTTGGGTAGTGTGCTCTTTCCAAGAGCCGGTGCAGACTTGATGGGCCAAATGGCCTCCTTCTGCACTGTAAATTCTATGATAATGAAAGTCATTCGGGAATTCCGGAGAACCCTCTTTATCTGGACAGTGTTGAGAATGTGGAACTCGCTCCCACAGTGAGCGGTTGAGGTAAATAGATGAGTTTAAGGGGGGGGCACGATAAAAACATTACTAATAATAATAGTTGTTATTATTGCCACAAGTAAGCTTACATTGACACTGCAATGAAGTTACTGTGAAAACCCCCTTGACACCACATTCCGTACCAAAAGACCATAAGACATAGGAGCAGAATTAGGCCACTCGGCCCATCGAGTCTGCTCCGCCATTCAATCCTGGCTGATATTTTCTCATCCCCATTCTCCTGCCCTCTCCCCATAACCCCTGATCCTCTTATTAATCAAGAACATATCTATCTCGGTCTTAAAGACACTCAGTGATTTGGCCTCCACAGCCTTCTGCGGCAAAGAGTTCCACAGATTCACCACTCTCTGGCTGAAGAAATTCCTTCTCATTTCAGTTTTAAAGGATCGTCCCTTTAGTCTGAGATTGTGTCCTCTGGTTCTAGTTTTTCCTACAAGTGGAAACATTCTCTCCACATCCACTCTATCCAGGCCTCACAGTATCCTGTAAGTTTCAATAAGATCCCTCCTCATCCTTCCAAACTCCAACGAGTACAGACCCAGAGTCCTCAACCGTTCTTCAACCGACAAGCTCTTCATTCCAGGGATCCTTCATGTGAACCTCCTCTGGACCCTTTCCAAGGCCAGCACATCCTTTGTTAAATACGGGACCCAAAACTGCTCACAATACTCCAAATGGGGTCTGACCAGAGCCTTATACAGCCTCAGACGTACATCCCTGGTCTTGTATTCTAGCCCTCATGACATTAATGTAACATTGCATTTGCCTTCTTAACTGCCGACTGAACCTGCACATTAACCTTAAAAGAATCATGAACAAGGACTCCCAAGTCCCTTTGTGCTTCTGATTTCCTAAACATTTCCCCATTTAGAAAATAGTCCATGCCTAAATTCCTCCTTCCAAAGTGCATAACCTCACACTTTTCCACATTGTATTTTATTTGCTACATCATTGCCCACTCTCCTAGCTTGTCCAAATCCTTCTGCCGCCCTCTTGCTTATTCAATACTACCTGTTCCTCTACAGAGGACACAGAGGAAGAATTCAGAATGTCCAAATTACCTAACAGCACGACTTTTGGGACTTGCGGGAGGAAACTGGAGCACCCGGAGGAAACCCACACAGACACGGGGAGAACAGATAGTGCGGAATTCTATGTAAAGCTTCAGGTCGTCAGCGCTAATACGTCCGTGTGTTGCTCAGTGTCAGTTCTAAATTGATTGCAAATCTTGGGATAGTTTCGCTGTGTTAAAGGTGCTGTAAAATGCAAGTTGTTGTTGTTGAGTTGCCATTAAACCACCAACTCCCTGCTTCTACCTGCAGAGCCGCCGGTTAAGATTAAGCGCCTGGCTGACGGACCGGCAGAGCACAAGTACTTGACCTCCGAGGACATTGCGCTCGAGTGTGAACTCTCTCGCTCGGACACTGCTGCCAAATGGTACAAGGACGGGGAAAAGCTGGAGGGAAACAAGAGGGTATCCATCGGGAAGGAGGGAACGTTGCGGACACTGCGGATACTGGATGCTCGGACAACAGACTCCGGGGAGTATCTCTGTGATGTCCAAGATGACAGCGTTGTATTCAGAGTCTGTGTGGAAGGTAAAATATCTCAAAGAACAAAGAACAATACAGGACCAGGCTCTTCGGCCTCGGGAAATGTATTTAAGGGAAACTACCGGCCAGTTATTTTAACTTCAGCTATTCGAAAAACATTGGAATCGATTATCAAGGACATAACAGCAATGCATCTGGAAAGATATAATCTGATCAAGCGCAGTCAGCATGGTTTCATGAAGGGGAGATCATGTCTGACAAATTTACTCGAGTACTTTGAGGACGTATAAGCCAGGGTAGATAGAGGAGACCCAGTCGATGCTATGTATTTGGATTTTCAAAAGGCATGTGTTAAGGAGCCACACAAAAGGCTACTACACAAGATAGGAGCTCACGGCATTGGTGGTAACATTCTGGCACGGTTAGAGGATTGGCTAACAAACAGGAAGCAAGAGTAACGATAAGGGGGTCTTTCTCAGCTTGGAGGGCAGTAACCAGTGGAGTTCCACAGGGGTCAGTGCTGGGGCCGCAGCTCTTAACAATAAATATGAATGATTTGGAGGGAGGAGCTGTGTGCACTGTGGCTAAATTTGTGGATGTCACAAAGGTGGAAGTGAAGGCAGATTGTAAGAAGGGTAGAAATGGTTTTCCAAGAGATATCGACAGGTTAAGTGAGTGGGCAGAGAATCGGCAAATGAAAAATGTGGGATTGTTCATTTTGGAAGAAAGAATGAGAAGGTGGGTTATTATTTAAACAGGGAGAGATTGCAGAAAGCTGCAGCACAAAGGGACTTGGGGACCCTTATGCGTGAAACCCAGAAAGCTGCATACAGGTGCAGAAGAAATGAAAAATGAAAATGAAAATCGCTTATTGTCACAAGTAGGTTTCAAATGAAGTTACTGTGAAAAGCCCCTAACGCCACATTCCGGCGCCTGTTCGGGGAGGCTGGTACGGGAATTGAACCGTGCTGCTGGCCTGCCTTGGTCTGCTTTCAAAGCCAGCGATTTAGCCCTGTGCTAAACCAGCTGTGGAGGCCGAGTCCTTGATCACTATTTCTGTTCCTATTTCTTAGGACTTATGATCTTATATCTAGAACTCCACATTTGAATCCCTCCAATCAGGGTTCGGCCGCTTCCACAGCACCAGAGACAAAGGGAAACTCTTTCTTCCCATCCTCCACGAGCTGTCTACCATCCTCCTCCAGCCAGGGCCGGCTCAAGGTACCGGCAACTCGGGCAGTCGCCCGGGGCGCCATGTGCTAGGGGCGCCGCGTAAAAGACTCGGGTCCCGCGCATGCGCAGTTGGGCCGGTGCCAACCAGCGCATGCGCGGTGGCCGCCCTCCCTCAGGCCGCCCCGCACAAACATGGCGGATGGATCCAGGCTCGCCGGTGGTCACTCCGCCCCCCCCCCTCGGGCTCACTCTGCCCCCCCCCCTCCGCCCCCCCTCTGGCCCCCCCCCTCCGGCCCCCCCTCCGACCCCCCCCCGTGTCCCCGCCCCCACCTCGCTCCACTCCTCTCGTCATATTCATTTGTCCGACTGTTTAACCAGTGTCTCGACCTGGATGAGCAGACATTCTCTCCGTTAGTCCCTTACTCTCTGCGTAAACAAGACAACATTTACCACCTTCATAACATTGCCTGTTTCCAACTCTGCCCCAGCTGCCTGTGATTAAACCCTTATCCTTCCATTCATCATCTCTCAATCTCTATTATTCCAATGTAACCTTTCCCGACCTACCATGTTCCACGCCATTAACCTGGCCTCATCCAAACTCGATGTGTTAAGTTGCACCAAGTCCCATTTACCCGTCACCCCTGTGTGCACTGATTTCCACGGTCTGCCAGTCCGACAACCCCTCCCTACCAGAGGCGGTTTGCAGTTTTAGGGTGACACGGCGGCACAGTGGTTAGCACTGCTGCCTCACAGCATAAGGGACCCGGTTCGATCCCGGAGTTTGCACTGTCATGTGAGAGTACCTTTAAGAACTGGGTGTTTATCAAATAGCTGCAGTGATGTCAGAGTGTGGGTGGGGCTGGGCTGTCTGTCTTTCACTTTCGTTTTTGAGCAGGCAGCCAAGAGTGTGTCTTAGTTTTGTTTTCAGATCTGGATAGCTGCGGGCAAAGCAAGAAGCTGTACAATGATCTCTCTCTGCAAGCTACAGACTGTCTTCAGCTCATGTGAGGATTTCAAAGTAATACCGGTTGCTGCAGAGAATTTAAACCTGCTGTCTTTCTGTAAAAAGGGTCTTTTGGTCTTATGGATGTTGTTAGGAAAGTTATGAAGGGTTACTTATAGAATATTGTATCTGTGGGGATTAATGGTGTTGATAGTTGTTAAGATGTTTACTGTGGGTTTATAAAGTGTTAACTGGTTTCATAAATAAACATTGTTTTGTTTTAAAAGTACTTTAACACTCTGTTGCATCACACGAGTAAAGTGGGCCCTTGTGCTCCCCATAACCACAATCTATTTAAGGTTGTGGGTCAGGTGAACTCCATGATACACTTTGGGGTTCTCTAAGCCCTGGCCCATAACAGTACGTTGACAGAATCACACAGTGCGGCAGAGGCCCTTTGGCCCATCGAGTCTGCACCAAAAGCACCTGACCAAGAGGGAGTGTGGTCCCGTGGAGGAGGTTAGCCGTAAGTGGGAGGAGTTGGGTGGGGTGTTGGGGGCCAGAGTATGGAGTGAAGCTCTGCGGAGGGTGAATGTGTCCTCGTCGTGTACAGGACTAGGCTTTGTCCAATTTAAGGTGGTGCACGGGGGCCACATGACGGTGTCCAGGATGAGTCGGTTCATTCCAAGGGTGGAGGATGGGTGTGGGCCGTCTGCAGGGAGGCTGACAGATCATCGGCATATGTTTTGGGCGTGTCCGAGGTTGAGGGGATTTTAGAAGGGATTTCCGGATGGAATGTCAGAGATTTTGGGGTAGAGCTTGCCTCGAGTTGGGAGGTGGCGATATTTGGAGCGTCGAAGGATTTGGGAATCCAGGTGGGGAGAGAGGCCGACGTGTTGGTCTTTGCCTCCCTGAAAAGCCCGGAGATGGATTTTGTTGGGCTGGTGGGACTCGGAGCACCGATGGCAGGGGTGTGGGTGGGCGGGTTGGCAGAGTTCCTGCATTTGGAAAAGATCAAGTTCGCCGTTCAGGGTGCGGAGGAGGGTTCATCTCAAAGCTGTTCATTGACTTCTTTAAGGAGTATTGAACTGTTGGGGGGGCGTGGAAAATTGGAGAAGGTGGGGCGTGTGTTGGGATGGCAGCGGGGTGAGTGGGGAGGTGTTCATTGGGGGCTGTAGGGAGGGAGGGGTTTGTTTCCATTATAGGAAGGAATCTCCATCCTTCCTACAATGTGGCCACCAGATTTGCCCACAGTACTCCAGCTGTGGCCTCACCAAAGTTCTCTACAACTCTCAACATGACCTCCCTGCTTTTGTAATCTATGCCTCGATTGATGAAGGCGAGTGTCCCATATGCCTTTTTCACCACC
This sequence comes from Scyliorhinus canicula, assembly GCF_902713615.1. Lineage (NCBI taxonomy): Eukaryota > Metazoa > Chordata > Chondrichthyes > Carcharhiniformes > Scyliorhinidae > Scyliorhinus > Scyliorhinus canicula. The sequence goes on from NC_052147.1 coordinate 282,167,427, forward strand.
CTATTAACCTGCCCGTCTGCCTTCAGAGATCTATGAACAAACACGCCAAGGTCCCTTTGTTCCTCAGAACCTCACAGTGTCAGACCTTTCACAGTATACTTCCTTGTTAAATTACACTTTCCTCACACTTTTCAGGGTTAAACCCCATTTGGAGTTTTATGAACAATTTTGAGCCCCTTATCTAAGGAAGGATGTGCTGGGCCTTGGATAGGGTCCAGAGGAGGTTCACAAGAATGATCCCTGGAATGAAGAACTTGTCATATGAGGGATGGTTGAGGACTCTGGGTCTGTACTCGTTGGAGTTTAGAAGGATGAGAGGGGATCTTATTGAAACTTACAGGATACTGCGAGGCCTGGATAGAGTGGACGTGGAGGGGATGTTTCCACTTGTAGGAAAAACTAGAAGCAGAGGACACCATCTCAGCCTAAAGGGACGATCCTTTAAAACAGAGATGAGGAGGAATTTCTTCAGCCAGAGGGTGGTGAATCTGTGGAACTCTTTGCCGCAGAAGGCTGTGGAGGCCAAATCACTGAGTGTCTTTAAGACAGAGATGGATAGGTTCTTGATCAATAAGGGGATCAGGGGTTATGGGGAGAAGGCAGGGGAATGGAGATGAGGAAAATATTAGCCACGATTGAATGGCAGAGTAGACTTGATGGGCCGAGTGGCCTAATTCTGCTCCTATGTCTTTTGGTCTTATGCCACTTTTCTGCCCATTTGTCCATCCCGTCTATATCTACCTGTAACCCAAGATTCTAAGCCTCACTGTTAACCAACCGGCCAATCTTTGGGTCATCCGCAAACTGACTGATCCTACCCCCCCCACATAGTCATCTATGTTGTTGTTATAAATGACAAACAATAGCACAGATCCTGGGTACGCCACTGGACACTGGCTTCCAGACACTAAAGCAACCGTCTGTCATCACCCTCTGTCTCCTACAGCTAAGCCAATTATGAATCCAGTTTATCAAATCACCCTGTACCCCATGTGCATTTGCCATCTTTATAAATCTCCCATGTGGGGCCTTGTCAAAGGCTTTGCTGAAATCCATGTAAACTACATCAACTGCACTACCCTCATCCACACACCTGGTCACACGCTCAAAAAAGTCAATCAAATTTGTTCGGCATGACCTCCCTCTGACAAAGCCAAGCTGGCTATCCATGATCAAACCCGTGCCTCTCCAAGTGGAGATACATTCTCTCCTTCAGAATCTTCTCCTGTAGTTTCCCTACCACTGACGTGAGACTCACTGGCCTGTAGTTCCCTGGCTTATCTCTACAGTCTTTCTTAAATAGTAAGACCACAGAAGCTATTCTCTAGTCCTCTGGCACCAACCCCGTGGCCAGAGAGGAATAAAACATTTGGATCAGAGGCCATTCAACCTCCTCCCCCACTTCCCACATCAGCACTTTCTCCCCGTGTGTGCGTGAGTTTCCTCCGGGTGCTCCGGTTTCCTCACACAGACCAAAGATGTGCAGGCTGTGTGGGTTTGTGAGTATGGGGCGGGGGAATGGGCCTGGGTAGGGTGTTCTTTCAGAAGGTCGGTGCAGACTCGATGGGCCGAATGACGTCAATCTGCACTGTTACGGATTCTATGGATTATAAAATTCCCATCTCTGTTCCTGTTTACATTACCTCGCTCTCTATCTATTTCTGTTATCTTGTCCAGACCCACAATCCTCTAGGATCCCTCGCACCTCTAATTCCGGCCTCTTGACCATCCCTGTTGACCGTTGGCTCACAATTAATGGCCACCCATTGGTTGTCTCAGCCCGAGGTTCCAACATCCCTTCCTAGACCTTCCCATCTCTCCACCTCTTCCTCCAATGGGCTGTTTCTCTCTGATAAATTCGAGATAATTTGACATAAAACTTTCATGTGCCTGTTCCCATACGGTTCAACGTCAATGTTTGCTTGTTTGATTGTTCTCCTACGAAAAAGTCTTCATAGAATTTACAGTGCAGAAGGAGACCATTCGGCCCATTGAGTCTGCACTGGGCCACGGAAAGAGCACCCAACCCTCGCCCACACCTCCACCCTGTCCCTGTAACCCCACCAAAACCTTTTTTGGACTCTAAGGGGCAATTTAGCACGGCCAATCCGCCTATGCTGCAAATCTTTGGACTGTGGGAGGAAACCGGAGCACCCGGAGGAAACCCACGCAGACACGGGGAGAACGTGCAGATTCCGCACAGACAGTGACCCAAGCCGGGAATCGAACCTGGGACCCTGCAGCTGTGTAGCAACTGTGCTAGCCACTGTGCTACCGTGCTGCCCTCTTGGAAGGGTATCACTGCGTTAAAGGTTCTATACAAATGCGAGTTGTTGTTGTTGAGTTGCCATTAAACCACCAACTCCCTGCTTCTACCTGCAGAGCCGCCGGTTAAGATTAAGCGCCTGGCTGACGGACCGGCAGAGCACAAGTACTTGACGTCCGAGGACATTGCGCTCGAGTGTGAACTCTCTCGCTCGGACACTGCTGCCAAATGGTACAAGGACGGGGAAAAGCTGGAGGGAAACGAGAGGGTATCCATCGGGAAGGAGGGAACGTTGCGGTCACTGCGGATACTGGACGCTCGGACAACAGACTCCGGGGAGTATCTCTGTGATGTCCAAGATGACAGCGTTGTATTCAGAGTCTGTGTGGAAGGTGAGGTGTCTCGGGTCAGCTCCCTCACTGAAACTCTCCCTCGCCAGTAACTCCAGGGTCACTACCTGTCACTGATAGGACAGGAGGAACTCTGTTCCTGACTGACTGACACACTTTCCATTCTTGCCAACCACCGTCCCATCTCCAACTTGCCTTTCCTCTCCAAAACCCTTGACCATGTTGTCACTTCCCAAATCTGTGTTCAGGTCTCACAGAAGTAATCCTCCAGTCAGGTCCCTGTCCCTCTCGCAGCACAGACACAGTGACAGCTGCCACCCTGCCTGACTGTGGCGAAGGGAAACTCTTCCTCCTCGAGCTGCCTGCAGCCTGTGACACGTCGGCCACACCATTCTCCTCCAGCGCCCTCTCCACTGTCCTCCTGCTGGGTGGGGCTGCTCCCCCCCTTACTTCCATTCTTATCCAATCCCAGCCAGTGAATCACCATCAATGACTTGATTTGATTTGATTTATTATTGTCCCATGTATTAGTATACAGTGGAAAGTATTGTTTCTTGCATGCTGGACAAACCATGCATACCGTACATAAGGAAGGAAGGAGAGACTGCAGAATATAATGTTACGGTTATAGCAAGGTGTAGAGAAATGATCAACTTAATACGAGGTAGGTTCATTATAAAGTCTGATGGCAGTAGGGAAGAAGCTGTCCTTGAGTCGGTTGGTACGTGACCTCAAACTTTGGTATATTTTTCCTGACGGAAGAAGGTGGAAGAGAGTATGTCCGGGGTGCGTGGGGGTCGTTAATTATGCTGGCTGCCTTTCTGAGGCAGCAGGAATTATAGAGTCAATGGATGGGAGGCTGGTTTGCGTGATGGACTGGGCTACATTCACGACCTTTTGTAGTTTCCTGTGGTCTTGGGCAGAGCAGGATCCATACCAGGCTGTGATACAAGCAGAAAGAATGTTTTCTATGGTGCATCTGTAGAAGTTGATGAGGGTCGTAGCTGACATGCCAAATTTCCTTAGTCTTCTGAGAAAGTAGAGTCGTTGGTGGACTTTCTTAACTATAGTTTCGGCATGGGGGGGACCAGGACAGGCTGTTGGTGATCTGGACACCTAAAAACTTGAAGCTCTCGACCCTTTCTACTTGGTTCCCATTGATGGAGACAGGGGCATGTTCTCCACTACGCTTCCTGAAGTCAATGACAATCTCCTTCGTTTTGTTAACATTGAGGGAGAGATTATTGTCGTCGCACCAGTTCACCAGATTCTCTATCTCATTCCTGTACTCTGTCTCATCATTGTTTGAAATCCGACCCACTATGGTGGTGTAATCAGCAAATTTGAGAATTGAGTTGGAGGGGAATTTGGCCACACAGTCATAGGTGTATAAGGAGTATAGTAGGGGACTGAGAACACAGCCTTGTGGGGCACCGGTGTTGAGGATGATCGTGGAGGAGGTGTTGTTGCCTATCTTTACTGATTGTGGCCTGTGGGTTAGAAAGTTCAGGATCCAGTCGCAGAGGGAGGAGCTGAGGCCAAGGCCATGGAGTTTGGAGATGAGTTTCGTAGGAATGATGGTGTTGAAGGCTGAGCTGTAGTCGGTAAGTAGGAGTCTGACATGGGTGTCATTGTTATCTAGGTGTTCCAGGGTAGAGTGCAAGGCAATGGAGATGGCGTTGATGGTTTCTCTTCCTGCTCCCGCACCGTTACCTCTGGTGGCCCCCATGAAAACACAGCGTTAGTTTCCACTTGGACACAGAGGACACTCACCTCTACCTCACCCCACCTCTCTCAGCCTCCCTCAGATTCAGAACACTCTTTAAAACCCATCCTTTCGATCAAGGTTTTGAGTCACTGTCCTGGGTCTCCATCTGTGGGTCAGTTAGATAACAGAACTTACAGTGCACAAGCAGGCCATTCGGCCCATCGAGTTTGCACCGACCCACTTAAGCCCTCTCTTCCACCCTATCCCCGTAACCCAATAACCCCTCCTAACCTTTTTGGTCACTAAGGGCAATTTATCACGGCCAATCCACCTAACCTGCACGTCTTTGGACTGTGGGAGGAAACCGGAGCACCCGGAGGAAACCCACGCAGACACGGGGAGAACGTGCAGACTCCGCACAGACAGTAACCCAAGCCGGGAATCAAACTTCAGACTCTGGCGCTGTGAAGCAGTTGTGCTAACCACTGTGCTACCGTGCCGCCACAAAGACAATCACAAGACAATAAGACGTAGGAGCAAGATATCATGGCTGATACTTTTCTCATCCCCATTCTCCTGCGTTCTCCCCATAATCAAGAACCTATCTATCTCCACAGCCCTCTGCGGAAAGAGTTCCACAGATTCACCACCCTCTGGCTGAAGAAATCCCTCCTCGTCTCTGTTTTAAAGGATCGTCCCTTTAGTCTGAGATGGTAACCTCTGAATTTTTCCTACAGGTGGAAACATCCTTTCCATGTCCACTCTATCCAGACCTCGCAGTATCCTGTAAGTTTCAATAAGATTCCCCCCTCATCCTTCTAAACTCCAACGAGTACAGACCCAGAGTCCTCAACCACTCCTCATATGACAAGCTCTTCATTCCAGGGATCATTCTTGTGAACCTCCCCATTCCAAGGCCAACACATCCTTCCTTAGATACGGGGCCCAAAACTGCTCACATTACTCCAAATGGGGTCTGACCAGAGCTTTATGCAGCCTCAGAAGCACATCCCTGGTCTTGTATTCTAGCCCTCTCGATATGAATGCTAACATTGCATTTGCCTTCCTTTTTTTTAAAATAATTTTTATTGAAGAAATTTTTCAAAATACAAACATTTTAACCCCCCCTACATTTACATTTAAATTATAACAAAACCAAGTCAAACCCCCCTACTTAACAAGAAAAAGAAAAAAGTCCCCCCCCCCCCCTACTCGCGCGTCCCCCCCCCCCCCCCCACCGCCGGCGAACCGACAGTCAGACCAACTTATCATTTCTAGCAGCGTCCTCGGGCAGGCCTTGCCCGTGCCACCACCGCTACCGTACTTCCTTCGTCTTTGTCCCCCCTCCCACCCCCCCCCACCCTCCTCCCCCCTCCCTCCCACCCTCCCCTCCCCTCCCGGGTTGCTGCTGTCACGGCCTCAGTTTCTATCTCTGATCCAAGAGGTCTAGGAAGGGTTGCCATCGCCTGAAAAACCCCTGCACCGACCCTCTCAGGGCGAATTTGATCCTTTCCAATTGGATGAAGTTTGCCATGTCGTTTAACCAGGTGTTAACACTCGGAGGCCTTTCGTCCCTCCACTGAATCAGGATCCTCCTCCGAGCCACCAAGGACGCAAAGGCTAATATTCCAGCCTCCCTCGCCTCCTGTACCCCCGGTTCCACCCCAACCCCGAAGATCGCAAGTCCCCATCCTGGCTTGACCCTGGACCCCACCACTCTCGACACCGTCCCTGCCACCCCCTTCCAGAACTCCTCCAGTGCCGGACATGCCCAAAACATATGTGCATGATTCGCAGGGCTTCCCGAACATCTAATACACCTGTCTTCACCCCCGAAAAACCGACTCATCCTTGTCCCCGTCATGTGGGCTCTATGCAGTACCTTAAATTGAATGAGACTTAGTCTCGCACATGACGACGACGAGTTGACCCTCTCCAGGGCGTCTGCCCATGTCCCGTCCTCTATCTGTTCCCCCAGCTCTAACTCGCATTTGCCTTCCTAACTGCCGACTGAACCTGCACATTAACCGTAAGTACTGTGGTGTGTTTTAGTGTGTGCGGTGCTATATAGATTCAGGTTGATGTTGTTGTTGAGCTCTGGCAGGTGTTCTGGAATTCTCTAATATCCTCCGTGACCACCGCACCAGATTCCGATCATTCCTGGTCAGCTAACTCTGCCCTTTCTATTGCAGATTCCCCAGTGACGATTGTTGGAAGCTCCCAGATCTCAGAGGACCGAATCTTCACAGAGTGTGAGACAATCGCCATGACCTGCCAGCTCTCCCGCTCTGATGTGCAGGTTCGATGGTACAGGGACGGTACCGAGCTTCTGCCCAACGACAAGATCAGGATCGAGTCGCGGGGTCTGACGCGGGAGCTGATGATCTTCGACTCGGAGCCGGGAGATTCTGGCCAATACGTTTGTGATGCCGGGGACGACAAACTGACCTTTAAAGTGACCGTCACAGGTATCAGCAAAAGTGACACAGCAACAGCCAGACTCAAACATCTCACCCTTCACCCCTCACACCATCGAACCGCATTACCCGAAAAGTCACGAGGAAGTGTCAGCTTGCTGTTTGAACATTGGACAGGGGGGGGGAGCTCGCTGTACTGATCATTCCCTCATTTGGTGTTCAAAGGCAATGTCTCCCCTCCTCTCTGTCCAGAGCTCACACTGCAATGTCTCCCCTCCTCTCTGTCCAGAGCTCACACTGCAATGTCTCCCCTCCTCTCTGGCCCAGAGCTCACACTGCAATGTCTCCCCTCCTCTCTGCCCAGAACCCACACTGCAATGTCTCTCGCCCTCTCTGGCCCAGAGCTCACACTGCAATGTCTCTCGCCCTCTCTGGCCCAGAGCTTACACTGCAATGTCTCCCCTCCTCTCTGGCCAAGAGCCCACACTGCAATGTCTCCCCTCCTCTCTGGCCCAGAGCTCACACTGCAATGTCTCCCCTCCTCTCTGGCCCAGAGCTCACACTGCAATGTCTCCCCTCCTCTCTGGACCAGAGCTCACACTGCAATGTCTCCACTCCTCTCTGGCATAGAGCTCACACTGCAATGTCTCCCCTCCTCTCTGGCCCAGAGCTCACACTGCAATGTCTCCCCTCCTCTCTGCCCAGAGCTCACACTGCAATGTCTCTCGCCCTCTTTGCCCAGAGCTCACACTGCAATGTCTCCACTCCTCTCTGGCCCAGAGCTTACACTGCAATGTCTCCCCTCCTCTCTGGACCAGAGCTCACACTGCAATGTCTCCCCTCCTCTCTGGCTAAGAGCTCTCACTGCAATGTCTCCCCTCCCCTCTGGCCCAGAACCCACACTACAATGTCTCCACTCCTCTCTTGCCTACACTTCACTGTCTCTCGCCCTCTCTGCCCAGAGCTCACACTGCAATGTCTCTCGCCCTCTCTGGCCCGGAGCTCACACTGCAATGTCTCTCGCGCTCTCTGCCCAGAGCAAACACTGCAATGTCTCTCGCCCTGTCTGGCCCAGAGCCCACACTGCAATGTCTCTCGCCCTCTCTGGCCCAGAGCCCACACTGCAATGTCTCCCCTCCTCTCTGGCCCAGAGCCCACACTGCAATGTCTCCCCTCCTCTCTGGCCCAGAGCCCACACTGCAATGTCTCTCGCCCTCTCTGCCCAGAGCTCACACTGCAATGTCTCTCGCCCTCCCTGCCCAGAGCCCACACTGCAATGTCTCTCGCCCTCTCTGCCCAGAGCCCACACTGCAATGTCTCCCCTCCTCTCTGGCCCAGAGCTCACACTGCAATGTCTCCCCCCTCTCTGCCCAGAGCCCACACTGCAATGTCTCCCCTCCTCTCTGGCCCAGAGCCCACACTGCAATGTCTCCCCTCCTCTCTGGCCCAGAGCTCACACTGCAATGTCTCCCCCCTCTCTGCCCAGAGCCCACACTGCAATGTCTCCCCTCCTCTCTGGCCCAGAGCTCACACTGCAATGTCTCCCCCCTCTCTGCCCAGAGCCCACACTGCAATGTCTCCCCTCCTCTCTGGCCCAGAGCTTACACTGCAATGTCTCTCGCCCTCTCTGCCCAGAGCCCACACTGCAATGTCTCCCCTCCTCTCTGGTCCAGAGCCCACACTGCAATGTCTCCCCTCCTCTCTGGCCCAGAGCTCACACTGCAATGTCTCTCGCCCTCTCTGGCCCAGAGCTTACACTGCAATGTCACCCCTCCTCTCTGGCCCAGACCCTACACTGCAATGTCTCTCGCCCTCTCTGGCCCGGAGCTCACACTGCAATGTCTCCCCTCCTCTCTGGCCCAGACCCTACACTGCAATGTCTCTCGCCCTCTCTGCCCAGAGCCCACACTGCAATGTCTCCCCTCCTCTCTGGCCAGAGCTCACACTGCAATGTCTCTCGCCCTCTCTGCCCAGAGCCCACACTGCAATGTCTCTCGCCCTCTCTGCCCAGAGACCACACTGCAATGTCTCTCGCCCTCTCTGGCCCAGAGCCCACACTGCAATGTCTCTCGCCCTCTCTGGCCCAGAGCTCACACTGCAATGTCTCTCGCCCTCTCTGGCCCAGAGCTCACACTGCAATGTCTCGCCTCCTCTCTGGCCCTGAGCCCACACTGCAATGTCTCCCCTCCTCTCTGGCCCAGAGCCCACACTGCAATGTCTCTCGCCCTCTCTGGCTCAGAGCCCACACTGCAATGTCTCCCCTCCTCTCTGGCCCAGAGCCCACACTGCAATGTCTCTCGCCCTCTCTGGCCCAGAGCCCACACTGCAATGTCTCCCCTCCTCTCTGGCCCAGAGCCCACACTGCAATGTATCCACTCCTCTCTGGCCCAGAGCCCACACTACAATGTCTCTCGTCCTCTCTGCCCAGAGCTCACACTGCAATGTCTCGGAGGAAACCCACGCAGTCATGGGGAGGATGTGCAGACTCCACACAGGCAGCGACCCAAGTCGAAATCGAACTTGGGACCCTGGAGCTGTGAAGCAATTGTGCTATCCACAATGCTACCATGCTGCCCTTAAGAAGTTAACCTACACTCCATTATTCTACCCTAATCCATGTACCTATCCAATAGCCGCTTGAAGGTCCCCAACTTTTCCAACTCAATTACTTCCACAGGCAGTGCATTCCATGCCCCCACTACTCTCTGGGTAAAGAACCTACCTCTGACATCCCCTCTATATCTTCCACCATTTATCTTAAATTTATGTCCCCTTGTAATGGTGTGTTCCACCCGGGGAAAAAGTCTCTGACTGTCTACTCTATCTATTCCCCTGATCATCTTATAAACCTCTATCAAGTCGCCCCTCATCCTTCTCCGTTCTAATGAGAAATGGCCTAGCACCCTCAACCTTTCCTCGTATGACCTACTCTCCATTCCAGGCAACATCCTGGTAAATCTCCTTTGCACCTTTTCCAAAGCTTCCACATCCTTCCTAAAATGAGGTGACCAGAACTGCACACAGTACTCCAAATGTGGCCTGACCAAGGTTTTGTACAGCTGCATCATCACCTCACGGCTCTTAAATTCAATCCCTCTGCTAATGAACGCTAGCACACCATAGGCCTTCTTCACAGCTCTATCCACTTGAGTGGCAACTTTCAAAGATCTATGAACATAGACCCCAAGATCTCTCTGCTCCTCCACATTGCCAAGAACCCTACCATTAACCCTGTATTCCGCATTCATATTTGTCCTTCCAAAATGGACAACCTCACACTTGTCAGGGTTAAACTCCATCTGCCACTTCTCAGCCCAGCTCTGCATTCTATCTATGTCTCTTTGAAGCCGACAACAGCCCTCCTCACTATCCACTACTCCACCAATCTTCGTATCATCTGCAAATTTACTGACCCACCCTTCAACTCCCTCATCCAAGTCGTTAATGAAAATCACAAACAGCAGAGGACCAGGAACTGATCCCTGCAGTACGCCACTGATAACTGGGCTCCAGGCTGAATATTTGCCATCCACCACCACTCTCTGTCTTCTATCGGTTAGCCAGTTTGTTATCCAACTGGCCAAATTTCCCACTATCCCATGCCTCCTTACTTTCTGCATAAGCCTACCATGGGGAACCTTATCAAATGCCTTACTAAAATCCATGTACACTACATCCACTGCTTTACTTTCATCCACATGCTTGGTCACCTCCTCAAAGAAGTCAATAAGACTTGTAAGGCAAGACCTACCCCTCACAAATCCGTGCTGACTATCCCTAATCAAGCAATGCCTTTCCAGATGCTCAGAAATCCTATCCCTCAGTACCCTTTCCATTACTTTGCCTACCACCGAAGTAAGACTAACTGGCCTGTAATTCCCAGGGTTATCCCTATTCCCTTTTTTGAACAGGGGCACGACATTCGGCACTCTCCAATCCTCTGGTACCACCCCTGTTGACAGCGAGGACGAAAAGATTATTGCCAACGGCTCTGCAATTTCATTTCTTGCATCCCATAGAATCCTTGGGTATATCCCATCAGGCCCGGGGGACTTGTCTATCCTCAAGTTTTTCAAAACGCGCAACACATCTTCCTTCCTGACAAGTATCTCCTCAAGCTTATCAGTCTGCTTCACGCTGTCCTCTCCAACAATATGGCCCCTCTCGTTTGTAAATACTGAAGAAAAATACTTGTTCAAGACCTCTCCTATCTCTTCAGACTTAATACACAATCTCCTTGATCGGACCTACCCTCGCTCTAGTCATTCTCATATTTCTCACATATGTGTAAAAGGCCTTGGGGTTTTCCTTGATCCTACCCGCCAAAGATTTTTCATGCCCTCTCTTAGCTCTCCTAATCCCTTTCTTCAGTTCCCTCCTGGCTATCTTGTATCCCTCCAGCGCCCTGTCTGAATCTTGTTCCCCTCCTCTCTGCCCAGAGCCCACACTGCAATGTCTCTCGCCCTCTCTGGCCCAGAGCCCACACTGCAATGTCTCTCGCCCTCTCTGGCCCAGAGCTCACACTGCAATGTCTCCCCTCCTCTCTGCCCAGAGCCCACACTGCAATGTCTCCCCTCCTCTCTGGCCCAGAGCCCACACTGCAATGTCTCTCGCCCTCTCTGGCCCAGAGCCCACACTGCAATGTCTCTCATCCTCTCTGGCCCAGAGCTCAGACTGCAATGTCTCCCCTCCTCTCTGGCCCAGAGCCCACACTGCAATGTCTCTCGCCCTCTCTGGCCCAGAGCTCGCACTGCAATGTCTCCCCTCCTCTCTGGCCCAGAGCCCACACTGCAATGTCTCTCGCCCTCTCTGGCCCAGAGCTCACACTGCAATGCCTCTCACCTTCTCTGGCCCAGAGCTCACAGTGCAATGTCTCTCGCCCTCTCTGGCCCAGAGCGCACACTGCAATGTCTCCCCTCCTCTCTGCCCAGAGCCCACACTGCAATGTCTCCCCTCCTCTCTGGCCCAGAGCTCACAGTGCAATGTCTCTCGCCCTCTCTGGCCCAGAGCGCACACTGCAATGTCTCCCCTCCTCTCTGGCCCAGAGCCCACACTGCAATGTCTCTCGCCCTCTCTGGCCCAGAGCCCACACTGCAATGTCTCCCCTCCTCTCTGGCCCAGAGCCCACACTGCAATGTCTCCCCTCCTCTCTGGCCCAGAGCCCACACTGCAATGTCTCCCCTCCTCTCTGGCCCAGAGCTTACACTGCAATGTCTCTCGCCCTCTCTGGCCCAGAGCTTACACTGCAATGTCTCTCGCCCTCTCTGGTCCAGAGCTCACACTGCAATGTCTCCCCTCCTCTCTGGCCCAGAGCTTACACTGCAATGTCTCTCGCCCTCTCTGGCCCAGAGCTTACACTGCAATGTCTCTCGCCCTCTCTGGCCCAGAGCCCACACTGCAATGTCTCCCCCTCCTCTCTGGCCCAGAGCCCACACTGCAATGTCTCCCCTCCTCTCTGGCCCAGAGCCCACACTGCAATGTCTCTCGCCCTGTCTGGCCCAGAGCCCACACTGCAATACCTCCCCTGCTGTCTGGCCACACAGATGATACGGCACGTATCCTCTGGAACGTTCCTTGGAACTTTCAGCGACAATGTGCCCAGACCCACCCTTCGCAAGACCGGGGACAAGTACAATCTCATTTCCCAATGATGCTTAGTGGTTGCGTTCCTGGGGTTCCACACGCAGAAAGGTGGCCATTGGGATGAGGGTGACGTTGGGTAAAGTTTTCCCTCCCTTACCCAGAGATTTGTACATGGTGCCCCTCCGGACAGGATCCATCATTGAGTTCCCGATGAGCCTGAGGACGGCTCCTGTGATTGCTGCGGAGCAGGATCGGGGTATCCCATGGGAGTGTGAGCCGAGATTGCTCTGGAATGGGACTTGGATATGGTGGGGGGGGGGGGGGGGGAACCACTGCTGTCACTTCACCTAAAGCTGACCACTTTGACCTTCCCCCATGACCTCTGCATCCACCCCACGCCATGTACATCAGACAGATCGTCCTGGAACCCAGTCGCCCCAGGTGTCAGTCCAACCGTCATCCAAAACCATCAAATCGCTTCTTCAGCACCAGCCAATCAGAAATCAATATCACCCAGCAAGTGCCAAAAAATGACCAGCAGCCAATCACGAAGCCCCAGGGTTCACATCAATGACCAATCACGGAGGTGCAGGGTTCAGTAGCACTGGCCAATCATTGAGGTGAAAGTGTTGACTTCTGCCGGGATGCTGTGCATTGTGGGTGCACGTTGCCAAGGGGATGGACAGGCCTGTTGCCAAGGGGAATAGCTGGGTCCTCTGATGGAATTCCTGGGATGGAATGTCCTTTGGGCCAGGTGACCTTTCCCTGACCAGTACAGAGTTCAGCAGACGAGGCATCCTGGGAGGTCTGTCAGTGGCCTGATAGGACCCGAGGAGTTGTCCACCCTGGGCCTACTTGGACTCTCCCAGGGAGTCTTCCCTCTCCATTACTTCCCTCTGAGGCCCAACACTCAAATTATTTAGGTGGTAACCCAGCCATGCCGTAACCTAATCCCTACGGACCAAATTAGACAGGGTCACCCAGGGGTTGTGCTGCTGGAACTTTGATCATAAACAACAGGTGACTTTGGTCTAGATTTTAAAATTCCACCCCCTCCTCCACGCCCCTGATATTAACCTTAGAGGCTGAACCTGGTGTGCTGGAGAGCGAGAGATATAGAGAGAGAGAAACATGGAGAACAAGGGACAGACAGAAGGAAACAGAGAGAGAGCGAGACACACACAGAGCAAGGCACAGGACTAAACACTGCCACCTCTATCCCAGAGTAGAAGGTGCTGCCTGAGAGAGTGGCACAGAGTCAGGCGGAACTTTCAGATGGGAGAGTGGACAATTTTTTGGAAAATAAAAGAAATTTCAGGCGACGGAGAAACAGCGAGGGAGTGAGACTTATTCGGTAGCTCGTGAAACGAGACAGCAGAGGGTGGCACAGTGGTTAGCACTGCTATCTCTCAGCGCCAGGGACCCGGGTTCAATTCCGGCCTCGGGTCACTGACTGTGCGGACTCTGCACGTTCTCCCCGTGTCTACGTGCGCTTCCACCGGGTGCTCCGGTTTCCTCCCACAGTCCAAAGGTCAGGATAAATTTCGATTTAGTGTCCAAAGTTGTCCAGGTTAGATGGGGTCACGGGGTTAGGGCGGGGGAGTGAGCTGAGGTCGGTGAGGTTTCCGAGGGTCAGTACAGACTCGATAGTCCGAATGGCCCCCTTTGATACTGGGATTCTACGATTCTATGATGGGCTGAATGGCCTCCATCTGTGCTGTGTGATTCTCTGCTTTGATGAAACCATTTTAATCACTTCGTCCACAAACAGGACACGGGAAAGAGTTTTAAAGCAAAGGGTATTCACACAGGTTTTTAAAAACACTGAGACAAGAGCCTGTTGGGGGACAAAGAACAAAGAAAAGTACAGCACAGTAACAGGCCCTTCGGCCCTCCAAGCCCGTGCCGACCATGCTGCCCGTCTAAACTAAAATCTTCTACACTTCCTGGGTCCGTATCCCTCTATTCCCATCCTATTCATGTATTTGTCAAGATGCCCCTTAAACGTCACTATCGTCCCTGCTTCCACCACCTCCTCCGGCAGCGAGTTCCAGGCACCCACTACCCTCTGTGTAAAAAACTTGCCTCGTACATCTCCTCTAAACCTTGCCCCTCGCACCTTAAACCTATGCCCCCCAGTAATTGACCCCTCTACCCTGGGGAAAAGCCTCTGACTATCCACTCTGTCTATGCCCATCATAATTTTGTAGACCTCTATCAGGTCGCCCCTCAACCTCCGTCGTTCCAGTGTGAACAAACCGAGTTTATTCAACCGCTCCTCATAGCTAATGCCCTCCATACCAGGCAACATCCTGGTAAATCTCTTCTGCGCCCTCTCTAAAGCCTCCACATCCTTCTGGTAGTGTGGCGACCAGAATTGAACACTATACTCCAAGTGTGGCCTAACTAAGGTTCTAAACAGCTGCAACATGACTTGCCAATTCTTATACTCAATGCCCCGGCCAATGAAGGCAAGCATGCCGTATGAGGGACCCTGGAGCTGTGAAGCAATAGTGCTAACCATGGTGCTACCGGGCTGCACTCATTGAGTCTTAAAAAAAATTAGTTATCTCAACACCACTCTTGTAAGTGATGGACTGATGGATGGCCAGGACCAAGAGAGTGTCTCACTGTCAGAGGGTCAGTACTGAGGGAGTGCCGCACTGTCAGAGGGTCAGTACTGAGGGAGTGCTGCACTGTCAGAGGGTCAGTACTGAGGGAGTGCTGCATTGTCAGAGGGTCAGTACTGAGGGAGTGCCGCACTGTCAGAGGGTCAGTACTGAGGGAGCGCTGCACTGTCAGAGGGTCAGTACTGAGGGAGTGCCGCACTGTCAGAGGGTCAGTACTGAGGGAGTGCTGCACTGTCAGAGGGTCAGTACTGAGGGAGTGCCGCACTGTCAGAGGGTCAGTACTGAGGGAGTGCTGCACTGTCAGAGGGTCAGTACTGAGGGAATGCTGCACTGTCAGAGGGTCAGTACTGAGAGAGTGCCGCACTGTCAGAGGGTCAGTACTGAGGGAGTGCTGCACTGTCAGAGGGTCAGTACTGAGGGAGTGCCGCACTGTGTGAGTGGACACAAAAATATTCTATCTCTACCGTTTTGAAGATTTTGGAACCTCTTCCCTGTGGCTTCTTATATTATCACTCGACGGGCATTCATCAGAGAAACAGGTCATTTATCAGATTATGCTAAATTAGACTGAATCTACGGCACATGTAATGTTTGCAGCTCCCAAAGCTACTGCCCATTCCACTGCCGTATGTGTGGGATCGTGCTGTGTATTTATTAGATGCCTCATTTTCCTGGATTAAAAGATTTAACAAAGTACATGATTGATTGTGAAGTGCGACGGGACCTCCGTCACTGGTAAAAGGTGTCAATAGTGAGCCTTTTCTTTCTGCCCTGTCTGCCAGAGGCTCTCGTGCTGTTTACGAACAAAGAGAAGCTTCCGGAAGAGGTCCACGCGAATGAGAATGGCAAGGCGGTGCTGGCTGCCATCGTGTCCAAGGAGAACACTAGTGTGGCCTGGTACAGGCACAAGGAGGAGCTGCCCGAGGGGGGGAAGTACGAGAGAAAGGGCGAGTCGCGGGTCCACAGTCTGATCATCGAGAATGTGCAGAGGGAAGACTGCGGGTTCTACACCTGCCGCTCAGCGGACGATGAGATGGTCTTCAACGTCAACATGGCTGGTAAGGGTGGGAGTGAGTCGGGCTGGGGTAGAGATTGAGGAGGGGGGTGGGGGATTGATGGGGGAGGGGCTGCGGTGATTGGCAGAGGTGCCAATGTCAGCGATGGTTCAGGATTCGTTCAAAGTACCCCAGCAACAAAACTTTGTAATGATCAAGAAGAGAAAATTCTGGAAACCCTCAGCAGGTCAGGCTGCAAGTGTGAAAAGCGAGACAGAGGGCTCAATTCTCCCCGGAAAATGAGTCGGCTATTTCGGGCGTGTTTCACGGGGAGATGCCCCTGGGCATCTGGGTGTGATCCGGACCGGAATTGACCCACACTTCGGCATTTTTATGAAGCTTGGGGAGTTTTTCACTGAGAAATCCCACAGGGGAGGGCGCCCGAGGTCAAAGGAGTTCTCCATTCTACCCGGCCCGCCCCCAGGCCAGCGGAGCGGGGGGAATGGCGCCCAGAATTAATTTCCTGCAGTGACGAACTAAAGATGCCGACAAGACCGGCTCCACCGAGATCGGGGCACCTTTCTTAAAGGGTGCCCAGGTCTCACAATGAGGTTATGGGATCTTCACACTCCCCCCCCCCCCCAGTCATGGCAACACCCCCAACCCCCGGCCCCAGAGGGGCAATCTCCCACCCCCATCACTAAATATCCACGTCACCCACCGCCCCACCCCTCCCAGGCATGACGGTGACCTGGCCTCACCCCCATCCATCCTCATAGGAGAGCCTATGGGATCGCTGAGGCCCCCCCCCCCCGCCCCCCAATCTTGGAGCCAAACCCCTTTCAGCTGCCCCTTCACCCCTTTCTCATGGGCATGTCTCCGCTCAGGCCCTTCTCCATTCAGGCACCCTGACAGTGTCAAACTGGCACCCGGGCACTGTTGACGTTGCCAGGGTGCCAGGGTGGTGCTGTCACGTTGCCAGGGTGGCGTTGCCACTGTCTGGGTTCCAGGGGCCCTGCCTTGTCCCCCAACCACCCAGGGGTCCTAATGGCCTCTTAGCTCCCTGGCGTGGCCTTCACACCCAGCGTCTGTTTTTGAAGACCAGTCCTAATCCATGTCAGATTGAGGCCCAGCCGGTGGAGCCGGTGACAACCGCGAGCCGGGACGTGGTGACCTCAAAGGGGTGTGCATATTTAAATTAGCCTAATGGCTCATTTGAATGTGCGTACCTGGCTCACGTGTAACGGGTGGGTGCGTCGCGCCCGGCTCGGTGTCTGATGCAAAATCCGTTTCTGGACGGCACGGTGGCGCAGTGGTTAGCATTGCTGTCTCACAGCGCCAGGGTCCCAGGTTCGGTTCCGGCCTTGGGTCACTGTCTGTGCGGAGTCTGCACTTTCTCCCCGTGTCTGCGTAGGTTTCCTCCGGGTGCTCCGGTTTCCTCCCGCAGTCCAAAGACGTTCAAGTTAGGTGGATTGGCCATGCTAAATTGCCCCTTAGTGTCCAAAAGGTTAGGTAGTGTTACGGGGATAGGGTGGAGGCGTGGGCTTAAGTATGATATTCTTCCCGAGGTCCAGTGCAGACTCGATGGGCTGAATGGCCTCCTTCAACACTGTAGGGATCGACCGCACACAACACGGTGGGAAAAGGAAGAGTTTCTGCCCCAGAGTTGGAATAATGTCAGCGATGTAAAGGAGCTGAGCTCCTGCACACTGGGCTTGCCCGGAAGAGAAGTGGCATTGACTCAAACGCTGATGGGGAAGTAAAATAGTTTGGATATTGCTTACATTTCAGAATTCCAGCCAAGGCGCTGGGGGACCCTCCCATGTAGCATTCGGGCTGGGGGGGGGGGAAGGTTGGATTTTTTTTGCGGCCTCAGAGATTGAGACGCCATTTTTAAACGGCATCCCCGATCCCTCGCTACAACAGTGGAGCTTCCCATTGTACAAAACGGGGCTGTGTGTGGCCTGGACGCGTGTTCAGGGCAGCACGGTAGCACAGAATGAAATGAAATGAAAATTGCTCATTGTCACAAGTAGGCTTCAAATGAAGTTACTGTGAAAAGCCCCTAGTCGCCACATTCCAGCGCCTGTTCGGGGAGGCTGGTACGGGAATTGAACCGTGCTGCTGGCCTGCCTTGGTCTGCTTTCAAAGCCAGCGATTTAGCCCTGTGCTAAACCACCCCGATGGTTAGCATAATGGCTTCACAGCGCCAGGGTCCCAAATTCGATTCCCGGCTTGGGTCGCTGTCTGTGCGGAGTCTACACGTTCTCCCCGTGTCTGCGTGGGTTTCCTCTGGGTGCTCCGGTTTCCTCTCACAGTCGAAAGATGTGCAGGGGTAGGTGGATTGGCCATGCTAAATTGCCCTTAGTGTCCAAAAAGGTATGGTGCGGTTACTGGGATGGGTGGAATAGGGATAGGGTGGAGATGTGGGCTTAGTTAGGGTGCTCATTCCAAGGGCCTGTGCAGACTCGATGGGCCGAATAGCCTCCTTCTGCACTGTAAATTCTGTGTTCTGTGTTTCTCAATCAGGCCCCTTATTCAAAGCAAGTCGCGTTGAATAGCCATTTGTTTCTCGTCATTGCGAATGCCGGGAAATACCCGGGTAAACACACCTGCTTGGGGTCTTGGTGCCCATTTGGGAAGATATAGATTGTGCTTATAGCAGACCCCAAACTCTAATCCTTGTGGTAATTCACTGCTTGCAGTTTGCCAACCTGGAAAATACCCATTTATCCTTCCTTTCTGCTTTCTGTTTGTTGACCAATCCTCACTACTTGCTAATATACCCCCCCCCCCCCCCCTCCAAAATCCCATGGAGCTGAAACTGAATCCAGAAACATTCACTCAACTCCATCTTGGCATGAAAGGGTTGTTAAAGAGGAAAACTTGAAGAGGTTGGGTCTGTACCCATTGGAGTTCCGTAAAATAAGAGGTGATCAAATTGAAACCTATTTTAGGTTTAGCTCACTAGGGGCTGGTTTAGCTCACTCGGCTAAATCGCTGGCTTTTAAAGCAGACCAAGGCAGGCCAACAGCACGGTTCGATTCCCGTACCAGCCTCCCCGGACAGGCGCCGGAATGTGGCGACTAGGGGCTTTTCACAGTAACTTCATTTGAAGCCTACTCGTGACAATAAGCGATTTTCATTTTCATTTCATATAAGGTCCTGAGGGGATTTGACAGGCTGGATACTCGGAGACATTTCCGCTTGTGAAGGAGACTAGAACTAGGGGACACAGCTCCAGGCTGAGGTCAGGAGAATTATTTGCTCTCAGAGAGTATTAAGAATTTGGTTACTTCAAGATGAGTTAGATTTTTATTTGGCAATAGAGTCAAGGATTATGGTGGGCAGACAGGAAAGGGTCCACAACCAGAACCATGATTTCACTGAATAATGGAACCAACAAAAGACTATGGGCGCGATTCTCCGCTGCCCACGACGGGTCGGAGAATAGTGGGAGGGCCTTCCTGACATTTTTCCCGCCCTCCCGCTATTCTCCCCCCCCCCCCCCCCGCCACGGCCGTCCCATGACACGAATCGCTGCTTGCCATTTTTTACGGCGAACAGCGATTCTCCCCTAGCCGATGGGCTGAGTTCCCAGGCCTTTACGGCCATTTTCACGAACGCAATCACACCTGCTCTCACTGTTCGTGAAAACGGCCGCAAAGTGCCGTCCTGGACAACCATGGCACCGATTGGCATGGCCGTGGGTGGCATGGGCCTGCGATCGGTGGGCACCGATCGCGGGCAGCGGGTCCGATACCCGCGCACTATTTGTTCCTCCGCCGCCCCGCAGGATCAGTCCGCGGGGCGGCTGAGGGGCATGACGGCCCGCGCATGCGCGGGTTTGACGCATCTGCGTGACGCTTGGCGTGCGGACTTAGCGACGGTCGCTAAGGCCGAGATGCCGTGCTTCATGGGGCCGCGCTGCTAGCCCAGCCCGGGGGGGGGGAGAATCGGGTCCCGGGAGGGGGCGTGGAGGCTGCCATGAAACACGGCCAGTTTCACGGCAGCCTTTGCGACTCTCCGCAGTTGCGGAGAATCGCGCCCATTATTACTTTTGCTGGTAATACCTGTAGGTTTATTTACAGAATGTAGCACTGCATATGTCCCACTCCCTGCTTACTGCCTCCTGGCCTGGAAGATTCTCTTTATAAGTGCTCTGGGTATGTGATTCAATAATGCCCTTCATCTGAGTCTCTGAATAATCTAGTTAACACACGACAAACATGAAGGAGTTAGGGGCTTTGAAATGAAAATCGCTTATTGTCACGAGTAGGCTTCAATTAAGTTACTGTGAAAAGCCCCTAGTCACCACATTCCGGCGACTGTTCGGGGAGGCTGTTACGGGAATTGAACTGTGCTGCTGGCCTGCCTTGGTCTGCTTTCAAAGCCAGCGATTTAGCCCAGTATGCTAAACCAGCCCCTAGCTTTGGGAGATAATTAGAGGGGAGTGAAGGGATCTTTTTTCACCGTGACATGGGATCTTTGTCAACAACTCCTCTTTGGTCTTTGCAGAGCTCCCACTCCAGTTTGTGCTGAAGTTGGAGGACCTGAGTGTCCAGAAAGGCGGCGCGGTCACCCTGTGGTGTGAACTCAACAAGGTCAAGGGTGACGTCATGTGGCTGAAGGACGGGAAGGAGGTCCAGCCCAGTGGCCAGCGTGTTGTCCGCGCGGAGGGGCGGCTGAGGTCCTTGACCTTGACCAAAGCCACGCTTGAAGACCAGGGCGAATACTCCTGCGAGTGCAAGGACGACAAGACGGCCGCACAAGTGTCAGTGAGAGGTTTGTAGTACAGTCCATTCCGTTTGACCCTGCATCCCTTCTAATTCGCTAACGGCCACCTACATCCACCTCTGCAACACCGTCCACCCTGTTTCTGCTGCTGGAACCCTGATTGGTCCCGTCATTGTCTCCAGACTCCCAATATTCCGATGTCTTCCTGGCCGGTCTCCCACCTTCCACCCTCCATAAATTTGAAGTCAGCCAGAAAACTCTGCTGCCCGGGTCCTCACTCGCACCAAGGCCCAATGACCTGTGTTCACTGACCGCATGGGCCTGGCTATGCCTCCATTTTAAAATTCTGGTCCTTGTTCTCAAATCCCTCCATGTTCCCCCACGCCCCAATCCCTACCTCTGTAATTCTGGCCCCCCCAATTTTAATCATTGCATCGTTGGAGGCTGTGTCTATGGCTACCTGGTCTCCGAGCTCCAGAATTCCCTCCCCAAACCTCTCCCACTCTCTGTCGTCCCTTGTGACGCTCCTTAAGATTCACCTCTCTGACCAAGCTTTTGAAATGAAATGAAAATCGCTTATTGTCACGAGTAGGCTTCAATGAAGTTACTGTGAAAAGCCCCTAGACGCCACATTCCGGCGCCTGTTCGGGGAGGCTGGTACGGGAATCGAACCGTGTTGCTGGCCTGCCTTGGTCTGCTTTAAAAGCCAGCGATTTAACCCAGTGTGCTAAACCAGATCATCTTCTCAGCATCTCTATAAGTGGCTCGGTGTGAAGTTATATTTGCCAACACTCCCGAGAAGCACTTTGGGACATTTTAGAATGTTAAAGGTGCTATATAAATGCAAGTTGTTGTTGTACCTCTCTGACACCTTGAACCTGTGCGGTTTTTTTTTTCACCCCCCCCCCCCCCCCCGCCCTCGTTGCAGTCCCCCGGGTGGTGGAGTTCATCTCCGACCTCCACAGTGTCACGGTGCTGGAAGGGGACGATGCCAAGTTCAAGTGCATGGTGTCCCCGGAGGACGTGAGGATGACCTGGCGAGCCAACGGCGCTGAGATCCCGCCCGGCAGCGACAAGTACGTGCCCTCGCGCAACGGGCTGTGCCACACGCTGCTGATACGCAGCTGCCAGCTTACAGAGGCGGGCAGAGTGACAGCGGAGGCTGAGGGAGTCGTCTCCGGCGCCAACCTTCAGGTGCAAGGTAGGACAGAGGCCAGAGGCCAGAGGCTGGGCCCACTGGAGTGGGGAGGGGGGGGGGGGGGCGCGGGATGGCTGGCCGAGGGGCGGTACGTTCAGAATGAATCCAGATTTATCGTGGTCACACCCGTTGTGTTGCACCCTGGTGTGCTTTCACTGTGAAATTAAATGAAAATGAAATTAAATGAAAATCGCTTATTGTCACAAGTAGGCTTCAAATGAAGTTACTGTGAAAAGCCCCTAGTCGCCACATTCCGGCACCTGTTCGGGGAGGCTGGTACGGGTATTGAACCGTGCTGCTGGCCTGCCTTGGTCTGCTTTCAAAGCCAGCGATTTAGCCCAGTGTGCTAAACCAGCCCCTTAAAGGCACCACAGACTGTGAGCTGTTGCTGCTGCATTAAGATAGCCCTTCCTGGACAACGGACCCTGACAGGACAGGGTTATGAGAAAGGATGACGTAAGTTGGACAGATTCTCTTGGAATTGAGAAGGGTAACAGGTGATATTGTTTGCTCTATTTTCGATTCCAAAGGGAGTAAACATTGTACAGGCTCCGGACGCAGTTTTTAAGATGTCCTTTGCACCCTTGATCCAGGCAATTAAACCACCATTCTGCACAAGTTCTTTAACCTCATAAGGGCCAGGAGACATAGAAAACAAGGAACATTCAGTCTGTGGAAACAACGGGCTGTGTGTTTCACGGAGTAAAAATCCCCCCCCCCCCCCCCCCCCCCCCGCCCCAGCCTAGCCTGCTGCACATTTCTCACCCGCAAGTTTGACCACGGCCGGCTGAGCAAACGCTCCTGGACTCCTCCTGTGCACAGCAGCAGCGCGGGGGTAAGTGAAGCCATGGCCCTCTTTTTACAGCATTAGCTGCAATGTTCCGGTAAGTTTAAAGTTCCCAGTCACTTTGATAGCAGAGGCAGTCACTATGCAATATAGGATGGGTTGGAGTTAGGACTGGGGGATGGGGGCGTGTTTTGGGTGGTCGGGGGTGGATAGTGGGGTGGTCGGGGGATGGGGTGGTAGTTGGGAGGTCAACTGATGGAGGGGTTATTTGGGGGCTAGGGAGGTGGGGGTAGTCGGGAGGTCAGAGGCTGGGCGGGGCTGTTGTGTTTTCATTCTGATATAAAGGCTGTCATCACGATAAGGGATTGTGAAAATACGTTGAGGGTTCGTTTATTGAGACTTAGCATGTGGGAACATTTATATATGGAAGGATAAAGATTGAAGACATCAGAGCTGAGTGTCTGTGTGTTCTGCTGAAAGTGAAACTAAAACTGGAATGCGTGACACACTTCCTTTCTAGTGATGTCATGATGCATCCCTAAAAGGCACATTACAACATCCCCCTTTTTAAAGATACTTTGTTCAGTCTTCTGTCTGCGAGCTTTGTGTTTGAAAAATCACAGTGTGCGCCCTTTTCTCTATCTGACTCCAGATCTCAGTCATTGTAACTGTCTAAACTCTGCACTTTCTCTCTCGCCTCTTTTTAAAATAAATTTAGAGTACCCAATTCATTTTTTTTCTCCAATTAAAGGGCAATTTAGCACCTACCCTGCGCATCTTTGGGTTGTGGAGGGCGAAACCCACGCAGACACGGGGAGAATTTGCAAACTCCACACGGACAGTGACCCAGAGCCGGGATCGAACCTGGGACCTCGGCGCCGTGAGGCTGCAGGGCTAACCCACTGCGTCACCGTGCTGCCCCTCTCTTGCCTCTTTTAAGACACTCCGAGGAAGTTAGCTCTCTGACACAGCTTTTGGTCATCTGTCCGAACATCTGCCAAAGAACATAGAAAATGCAGCACAGAACAGGCCCTTCGGCCCACGATGTTGTGCTGAACTTTTGTCCTAGATTAAGAACAAATTAATCTACACCCCATCATTCTACCGTAATCCATGTGCCTATCCAATAGCTGCTTGAAGGTCCCCAATGTTTCCGACTCAGCTGCTTCCAAGAGGCTCGGACTTTGTCCCTGGTTAAAGGTGCCATATGAATGTAAGTTGTTGTTGGAATCGGAGGGTGGAAAGGATTTGAATACCCTGTGGCAGACTTCCTTTCCTGAATCAGAGGGATCTATCGGCATTTTTGGCCCCCAATGGATTTCGAGCCAGGAGGGAGACAGAGTTTGGCTTTGTAATGCGGAACTCTGATGGACAGCAGGGATATGGTCAGTGTCCAAACTACGTAGGTGTAGGAATAGGAACGTTTGATCAGGGGACCCCATTCAGCCTCTTGAGCCTGGAACACCATCCACTATGGCCGATCTGTATCTTAACTCCCTCTACCTGCCTTGGCTTTATGTCCCTTAATATGGCTTACTTAACACAAATGTATTGATGCTAGATTTAAAATGGTTCACTGAGCTGAGAGCGAGTTCCATACATCCACAATTTACCAAAATTCAATCCCTAGTTCTGATTTTAAAGTTAGGCCAGCCCACCAGCAGGAAAGTCTACCCACTCGACACACCACCTTCCCAAAATCCTAAAACAACCCTCAATAAATCATCCGGGAACATTCTATATTCCAGGCAATGCAAGCTGAGTTCACACCATCTCACCTCAGAGTCGGACACTTGGAGCCCTGGAACGTTGCGGTGAATCATTCCAATTGGGAGTGGGGGCCGAAGGCCGGAGGGGAATTTCCCAGGCCGTTTTCCCTTACTGGTTCTGGGGATTTTCTCTGGATCCCTTTGCCCCTCCGGAAGGTTAAATGGCCGTGGGGGGTGTGGGGGAGGGCGGGGATAACAAGAAGGGTGAGAGGGAATGTCTAGTTGAGATGTGTCCACCATCATGGTGAGCATGTCAGATTTGTGCGTTTATTGGAAGAGCTGGGGTCTTAGGGTAAAATGGACCTTCTGTAGTATAAGGGTCTGGCATAGAAAGGGTTAACATGGGACGAGGAACAATAACAATAATGCCCACATGAGCCTAGAGGGCAGTCTTGCACTGGACAGAGCGGTGTGTAGAGGCGAACATGAAGACAGCTTAGACCTTAAACAATGTACAGTTATGAGTAATTATTAAAAACTTACTGTTAAACTATCTAAGACTCAGAACCGCTTAATGAGACGGAACAGATTTCACACAACATCTGACAACACCTCCCACAATCAAATGGCCCATTGATATGGGGAACACAGGGGGCAGAATTTTCCCTTTCTTGCACAGAGTGCTGGCTGAGGCGAGGAAGCTGGGGCGGGATTCCCTAATCCCGCGGCAGGGTGTCCAATCCGTCGCGTTTTACGACGGCGTGAATGGGCCGACCCGACGACTAATTCTGGTCGGCAAAAAGGGGCCAGCACGGCACTGGGGCGATTCACGCCGCTCCAGCTGCTGATCCCTACGTGAACTGGGTCCGCGCATGTGGGTCCGCGCATGTGGGTCCGCGCATGTGGGTCCGCGCATGTGGGTCCGCGCATGTGGGTCCGCGCATGTGGGTCCGCGCATGTGGGTCCGCGCATGCGCAGAGGCACCGGCGCCAACGCGCACAGTG
Source organism: Scyliorhinus canicula (assembly GCF_902713615.1). Taxonomy (NCBI): domain Eukaryota; kingdom Metazoa; phylum Chordata; class Chondrichthyes; order Carcharhiniformes; family Scyliorhinidae; genus Scyliorhinus; species Scyliorhinus canicula. The sequence continues at coordinate 282,192,811 of NC_052147.1, forward strand.
GCTTCCTTCAACGCGCCGGCCCCGACGCAACATGCCGCAGGGCTACAGGGGCCAGCGCGGAAGAAAGGAGGCCCCCAGCCAGAGAGGCCGGCCCGCCAATCGGTGGGCCCTGATCGCGGGCCAGGCCACATCAGAAGCCCCCCCCCCGGGGTCAGACCACCCCTCCCCCTTTCCATGCCGGGGTCCCGCTGACTGAGAGCAGGTGTGGACAGCGCCAGCGGGACTCGGCGTTTTTACGACCGCCGTTCGGCCCATCCCGGGCCGAGAATCAGCGGACCAGCCACATAGAGCGGCGGCCGAACAGTGCCGCGCCAGGGCTAATGGCGCTGATTCTCCGCTTTGCAGAGGCAAGGGTGGGGGACGGGGATTCTTAATGTGGGGGGGATGATAATGTGGGGAACACTCTTATTATATTTAAATGTATGGAAGTTAGGTCCCCAACTTCCCTGGACAGGAACCTTGTTACGTCACTGGTGTAGGTTGGGTAATATCTGGACGCGTGATCTTGCCGGAGAGTTTATTGTTTTCCAGCCCTCGCAGGATTTTACACCCCCATTGGCATTGCACTTGCGTTCGCCTCGAGCCCCAATACCGCCCTCCAACAACATTGTGGGAGCCCCTAAGGAGATTGGTGGGCGGTGGGACAAAAAGGTAAACTTATCGTAAACTTTTACTCCCTGTTCCCCACAGAAACCCAAATCGTGTTCACCAGGAAGATGGCGAGTGTGGTGGCAGAGGAACTGCAGGATACCACCTTCGAGGTGGAGGTGAGCAGCGAGTCCGCTGAGGTCCAGTGGATGAAGCAGGGTGTGGTCATCCAGCCCAGCCCAAAGTTCCTCCTCCAGCAGGATGGCAGAACCAGGCGGCTAATAGTGTGCAGCACCACGTTCGCAGACCGAGGGAACTATCGCTGTGAGACACTGCATGACAGAACACAGGCCAAGCTCACCGTGGAGGGTAAGTGTGGCCTCTTTAACCAAACACAAATCAAGGGAGGGAGCTTTACTCTGTATCTAACCCCGTGCTGTACCTGTCCTGGGAGTGTTTGATGGGGACAGTGTAGAGGGAGCTTTACTCTGTATCTAACCCCGTGCTGTACCTGTCCTGGCAGTGTTTGATGGGGGCAGTGTAGAGGGAGCTTTACTCTGTATCTAACCCCGTGCTGTACCTGTCCTGGCAGTGTTTGATGGGAACAGTGTAGAGGGAGCTTTACTCTGTATCTAACCCCGTGCTGTACCTGCCTGGGAGTGTTTGATGGGGACAGTGTAGAGGGAGCTTTACTCTGTATCTAACCCTGTACTGTACCTGTCCTGGGAGTGTTTGATGGGGACAGTGTAGAGGGAGCTTTACTCTGTATCTAACCCCGTGCTGTACCTGTCCTGGGAGTGTTTGATGGGGACAGTGTAGAGGCAGCTTTACTCTGTATCTAACCCCATGCTGTACCTGTCCTGGGAGTGTTTGATGGGGACAGTGTAGACGGAGCTTTACTCTGTATCTAACCCCGTGCTGTACCTGTCCTGGGAGTGTTTGATGGGGACAGTGTAGACGGAGCTTTACTCTGTATCTAACCCCGTGCTGTACCTGTCCTGGGAGTGTTTGATGGGGACAGTGTAGAGGAAACGTTATTCTATTTCTCACCTGTATTTGGGGGTGTATAGGACTGTGGTTGATGACAGAAATGGTCTCTGTTGTTGATCAAGCTGAGAGCTCAGTAGGGATCAGTATTTGTTGGAAAATCGGTCCGGGATAGGTCCGGATGGGATGAGGGGTGAGATGGCGAATGGGTATTTCACTTTTCCCGAGGGATAAAGTTGTTTCCATTTCTTTTCCCTTTGGAACCAGCTCGAAGGATAACAGTGAAGAAACGACTGGAGGACCTGGAGGTCTACGAGAAGGAGGCGGTCACATTCCAAGTGGAGTTATCCCACCCGGATGTGGAAGGCGTGTGGATCAAGGATGGTATCCGAGTGAAGCCGAACAACAACCGCCGGATCAGCTCGGCTGGGAAGGTGCACAGCCTCACGCTGTCCGCTCTGACTCTCGAGGATTCCGGGACCATCACCTTCCAAGCCAACGGTGCCCGTAGCTCCTCCCGGGTAACGGTCAGAGGTGAGTGTCCTACCTCCTGCCCTCACACCCCCGGTCTCTGTGCTGACCGCCTGTCGCCAGCCTGGCTCAATCCGGATTCACACCTTGAGCAATGGGCTCAGGTAGACTCAGAGAACCTTGCAGCCATCTTGCCTGCACTGGCTGTGTGAAAGATCTATCGAATCAGCCCACTCCCTTCAGCTCCACCCACCCCCCTCAACCCCCCCCCCCCCCCCCCCCCCCCCCTCCCCACCAGCACCCCCCACCACCATAGCCCTGAAAATTCCTCCTCTTCAAGTATTTTCCCAATTCCCTTTTGAAAGTTATGGTTGAATCTGCTTCCTCCGCCCACTGAGGCAGCACCTTCAAAATCGCTGCAAGTCATTGAGTGGTTAGCACGGGATCAAAGCAAATTACTGCGGATGCTCGAATCCAGCAGGGGCTGGTTTAGCTCACTGGGCTAAATCGCTGGCTTTTAAAGCAGACCAAGGCAGGCCAGCAGCACGGTTCGATTCCCGTACCAGCCTCCCCGGACAGGCGCCGGAATGTGGCGACTAGGGGCTTTTCACAGTAACTTCATTGAAGCCTACTCGTGACAATAAGCGATTTTCATTTTTTCATTTCATTTCATCTGAAACGAAAGAGAAGATGCTGGAAAATCTCAGCAGGTCTGGCAGCATCTGTAGGGAGAGAGAAGAGCTAACGTTTCGAGTCCGATGACTGTTTGTCAAAGCGGACTCTTTGACAAAGAGTCACCTGGACTCGAAACGTTAGCACAGTTGCCAAGAACCCGGGTTCGATTCCGGCCTCGGCTGACTCTCTGTGCGGAATCTGCACGTTCTCCCCGTGTGTGCGTGGGTTTCCTCCGGGTGCTCCGGTTTCCTCCCACGGTCCAGAAGTGTGCAGGTTAGGTGGATTGGCCATGATAAATTTCCCCTTTGTGTCCAGGAATGTGCAGGTTACGTGGTGTGATGGGGATAGAGCAGGGGAGTGGGCCTAGGTGGGTTATTCAGGGCCTGTGCAGACTCAATAGGGAGAATGGCCTCCTTCTGCACTGCAGGGTTTCTATGATTCTAAAGCAAATTCTCCTCATCTCCCCCTCTGGTTATATTGCCGATTACCTCAAATCTGTGTCCTCTGCTTGGAGGAAGTTACAGAAGGAGGGAAAGATGTACAGGCTGCTACTAGAGACTATCTATCCCTATTCATTCTATCGCTGGCCTTCATAATCTTTAGCGCCTCCATTAACTTTCCCTTTGTAGTGATCTCTGTATATGAATATACATGATCAATGTATGTAAATGTAGTACAGTCAATTCAACACTAGATGTCTCACTATCAGATGGTATAAGAAAGACTTTCCCGCTCTTTCTGAGCGTGTGCTTCAGGAGAGTGAACAGACAAGACCCAGATTAGCTAGAGAGAGAAGTTACAAGTTATTTCATTATTACATTGTGTAGTTAGTTATCTTTACTGCATATTATTTATTTTACTAGTTGAGTATTAAGTGCAAAGGACTCCCAAATATTATTTATATTACTCATTAAATTAGTTCATCTTTAAAAGAAGACAATTGTTTACTTCATCAACTTGGCTGGCTCAAAGAGTAATATATTATGACGTAAAGTAATATAACATCCTTAACCTTTTCTACTCTCAGAAAAAAAACTATCGCGACGAATATAATTGAAGAGCAGAAATGTGACATTGAAGTTGAAGCAAAACTTATTTAGGCCACACTTGGGTCACTCTGCACAGCTCTGGTCTCCATTTTACAGAAAGGATTTGGATGCACTGCAGAAGTTGCAAAAGTGATTCATGAGGATGATACCTGAAGTGAAAGTTTACGCCTAAGTTTATGCCGCTTACTAACCTTTTCACCCTTCAGAGAACGGTCCTGCCCCGGTTGTGGGTTATTTGGTGAATATTTCAGCTGCTGTGAGTCAGGAGTGGGGGAACTAAAAGACAAGGAAGGGGTCACAAGCCGTTGCTGAGTTGTTTGGCCGGTTTGTGCTCAGTGTCGGGGGGTAGTGTGGGGAAAAAGCTGCGTCTGGAATAAGGGAAGTTTAGGGGTCCAGGACCAGGGGGCAGAATCTCAGAGTAAGGGGGGTCACCCATTTCAGACAGAGATGAGGAGAAATTTCTTCACTTTGAGGGATGGGAATCTGTGGAATTCTTTACCGCAGAGAGCTGTAGAGGCTGGGTCGTTACATAAGAACATAAGAACATAAGAACTAGGAGCAGGAGTAGGCCATCTGGCCCCTCGAGCCTGCTCCGCCATTCAATTAGATCATGGCTGATCTTTTGTGGACTCAGCTCCACTTTCCGGCCCGAACACCATAACCCTTAATCCCTTTATTCTTCAAAAAACTATCTATCTTTACCTTAAAAACATGAAATGAAGGAGCCTCAACTGCTTCACTGGGCAAGGAATTCCATAGATTCACAACCCTTTGGGTGAAGAAGTTCCTCCTAAACTCAGTCCTAAATCTACTTCCCCTTATTTTGAGGCTATGTCCCCTAGTTCTGCTGTCACCCGCCAGTGGAAACAACCTGCCCGCATCTATCCTATCTATTCCCTTCATAATTTTAAATGTTTCTATAAGATCCCCCCTCATCCTTCTAAATTCCAACGAGTACAGTCCCAGTCTACTCAACCTCTCCTCATAATCCAACCCCTTCAGCTCTGGGATTAACCTAGTGAATCTCCTCTGCACACCCTCCAGCGCCAGTACGTCCTTTCTCAAGTAAGGAGACCAAAACTGAACACAATACTCCAGGTGTGGCCGCACTAACACCTTATACAATTGCAACATAACCTCCCTAGTCTTAAACTCCATCCCTCTAGCAATGAAGGACAAAATTCCATTTGCCTTCTTAATCACCTGTTGCACTTGTAAACCAACATTCTGTGACTCATGCACTAGCACACCCAAGTCTCTCTGAACAGCGGCATGCTTTAATATTTTATCGTTTAAATAATAATCCCGTTTGCTGTTATTCCTACCAAAATGGATAACCTCACATTTGTCAACATTGTATTCCATCTGCCAGACCCTAGCCCATTCACTTAACCTATCCAAATCCCTCTGCAGGCTTCCAGTATCCTCTGCACTTTTCGCTTTACCACTCATCTTAGTGTCATCTGCAAACTTGGACACATTGCCCTTGGTCCCCAACTCCAAATCATCTATGTAAATTGTGAACAATTGTGGGCCCAACACGGATCCCTGAGGGACACCACTAGCTACTGATTGCCAACCAGAGAAACACCCATTTATCCCAACTCTTTGCTTTCTATTAATTAACCAATCCTCTATCCATGCTACTACTTTACCCTTAATGCCATGCATCTTTATCTTATGCAGCAACCTTTTGTGTGGCACCTTGTCAAAGGCTTTCTGGAAATCCAGATATACCACATCCATCGGCTCCCCGTTATCTACTGTAATGTCCTCAAAAAATTCCACTAAATTAGTTACGCATGACCTGCCCTTTACGAACCCATGCTGCGTCTGCCCAATGGGACAATTTCTATCCAGATGCCTCGCAATTTCTTCCTTGATGATAGATTCCAGCATCTTCCCTACTACCGAAGTTAAGCTCACTGGCCTATAATTTCCTGCTTTCTGCCTACCTCCTTTTTTAAACAGTGGCATCACGTTTGCTAATTTCCAATCCACCGGGACCACCCCAGAGTCTAGTGAATTTCGGTAAATTATCACTAGTGCATCTGCAATTTCCCTAGCCATCTCTTTTAGCACTCTGGGATGCATTCCATCAGGGCCAGGAGACTTGTCTACCTTTAGCCCCATTAGCTTGCCCATCACTCCCTCCTTAGTGATAACAATCCTCTCAAGGTCCTCACCTGTCATAGCCTCATTTCTATCAGTCGCTGGCATGTTATTTGTGTCTTCCACTGTGAAGACCGACCCAAAAAACCTGTTCAGTTCCTCAGCCATTTCCTCATTTCCCATTATTAAAACTCCCTTCTCATCCTCTAAAGGACCAACATTTACCTTTGCCACTCTTTTTTGTCTTATATATTTGTAAAAACTTTTACTGTCTGTTTTTATATTCTGAGCAAGTTTACTCTCATACTCTATTTTACTCTTCTTTATAGCTTTTTTAGTAGCTTTCTGTTGCCCTCTAAAGATTTCCCAGTCCTCTAATCTCCCAGCACTCTTTGCCACTTTATATGCTTTTTCCTTCAATTTGATACTCTCCCTTATTTCCTTAGATATCCGCGGTCGATTTTCCCTCTTTCTTCCGTCCTTCCTTTTTGTTGGTATAAACCTTTGCTGAGCACTGTGAAAAATCGCTTGGAAGGTTCTCCACTGTTCCTCAACTGTTCCACCATAAAGTCTTAGCTCCCAGTCTACCTTAGCTAGTTCTTCTCTCATCCCCTTGTAATCTCCTTTGTTTAAACACAAAACACTAGTATTTGATTTTACTTTCTCACCCTCCATCTGTATTTTAAATTCCACCATATTGTGATCGCTCCTTCCGAGAGGATCCCTAACTATGAGATCATGAATCAATCCTGTCTCAATACACAGTACAAGATCTAGGACCGCTTGTTCCCTCGTAGGTTCCATTACATACTGTTCTAGGAAACTATCGCGGATACATTCTATAAACTCCTCCTCAAGGTTGCCTTGACTGACCTGGTTAAACCAATCAACATGTAGATTAAAATCCCCCATGATAACTGCTGTACCATTTCTACATGCATCAGTTATTTCTTTGTTTATTGCCTGCCCCACCATATCGTTACTATTTGGTGGCCGATAGACTACTCCTATCAGTGACTTTTTCGCCTTACTATTCCTGATTTCCACCCAAATGGATTCAACCTTATCCTCCATAGCACCGATGTCATCCCTTACTATTGCCCGGATGTCATCCTTAAATAACAGAGCAACACCACCTCCCTTACCATCCACTCTGTCCTTCCGAATAGTTTGATACCCTTGGATATTTAACTCCCAGTCGTGACCATCCTTTAACCATGTTTCAGTAATGGCCACTAAATCATAGTAATTTACGATGATTTGTGCCATCAACTCATTTACTTTATTCCGAATACTACGAGCATTCAGGTAAAGTACACTTATGTTGGTTTTTTTACCTCTGTTTTGAATCTTAACATCTCCAGTTTTATTCCTTTTGTTATTACTGGGCCTATTCACTGTGCTCCCCTCAGTCACTGTACCTTGTACTGTCGCCCTTTTAGATTTTTGACTATGTCTTCTCTGCCTTGCACTTTTCCCCTTACTTCCTTTTGCTTCTGTCCCTGTTTTACTACCTTCCAACTTCCTGCATCAGTTCCCATCCCCCTGCCACATTAGTTTATTAGTTTACGTATGTTCAAGACTGAGGTAGACAGATATTTAATCAATAAGGGAATCACAGTAGCATAGTGGTTAGCACTGTTGTTTCACAGCTCCAGGGACCCGGGTTCGATTCCCGGCTTGGGCCACTGTCTGTGCGGAGTCTGCACGTTCTCCCCGTGTCTGCGTGGGTTTCCTCCGGGTGCTCCGGTTTCTTCCCACTAGTCCCAAAAGACGTACTGTTAGGTGAATTGGACATTCTGAATTCTCCCTCCGTGTACCTGAGCAGGCGCCGGAATGTGGCGACTAGGGGATTTTCAGTATTAATGTAAGCCTACTTGTGACACTAATAAAGATTATTATTATTATGGGATAAGGCGGGAAAGTGGAGTTGAGGATTATCACATCAGATCAGTCATTGAATGGCGGAGCAGAGTCGATGGGCCGAATGGCCTACTTCTGCCCCTACTGGTCTTGTCAGAAAAGGAAGAATGTGCAGGGTTATATGGGGAAAGCGGGAGGATAGCACAAAGTGGGATGGTCATTGGGAGAGAGGAGCAGACGGGACAGGCAGAATCGCCTCCTTCTGAGCTGTAACAATTCTGTGTCGATTGAGTGAACCTGGAATGTGATTTTCATAGAATTTACAGTGCAGAAGGAGGCCATTCGGCCCATCGAGTCTGTACCGGCTCCTCGAAAGAGCACCCTACCCAAGGTCAACATCTCCACCCTATCCCCATATCCCAGTTAACCCAGTAACCCCACCTAACACGAAGGGCAATTTTGGACACTAAGGGCAATTTAGCATGGCCAATCCACCTAACCTGCACATCTTTCGACTGTGGGAGGAAACCGGAGCACCCGGAGTAAACCCACGCAGACACGGGGAGGATGTGCAGACTCAATTTTATATTGGGACGATACGGGACGCTCAAAGAGACAATCCAAGAAGCGATTGTAACAATGCAGTCCTTCACATGGGAAGCGATTGACATGTGGAATCCACTCCCCTGAGCCAGGAAAGCTGGACTAATAACTACTTGGATTCTGACATTCCAGTTGTCAGAATCACTTTGGATGGGAGTGCTCAGAATCAGAGAGGCCGATGGAGGGTACAACTTCATCTCAAAGGAGATGGAAACCAGGGAAATGATGCATCAATTCGACCAATCTCTACCCCATCCATTCCCACCTCTGTGAAATTGCCCATCCCCCCCCCCCCAACCCGGCTCAGTTCACCTGCGGTTCAATCCTTCATTTATACCTTTGCTACTGTTATGGGCCAGGGTTTCGAGAACCCCAAAGTGTATCATGGAGTTCACCCGACCCACAACTTTTACTAGATTGTGGTACGGGGAGCACATGGCCCACTCTACAGGTTGTTGTACCGCAGAAATGGAAAAGTATTTTTTAAAAGCAAAGCAATGTTTATTCTATGAACTCAAGTTAACCTTTTTAAAACATACAGTGAACATCTTAGCAACCATTAATTCAAATACAACCCCCAAAGAATACAACACTAAGTAATCCTTAATAATTTCCCAAACAACATCTACAAGACAAAAGAAGCACCTTTTAACAGAGTACATTTATAATTCTGAATTCACCAAATGATCAAGAGATAGGGCGCGATTCTCCGCCCCCACGCCGGGTGGGAGAATAGCGGGAGGGCCTCACAACATTTTTCACACCCTCCCGCTATTCTCCCCCCCCCCACGCCCAACCCACGCCACGAATCGCCGTTCACCGTTTTTTGCGCCGATTCTCCGAGGCCGATGGGCCGAGCGGCCGGGCTGTCACGCCCGTTTCAACACGGCAGCAAACACACCTGCTCGCTGCCGTCGTAAAACGGGCATCTGGGGGCCCGATTGGCATGGCAGTACCACGGTCGTGCCAAGGGGGGCATAGGCCCACGATCGGTGCCCACACTCTTTTCCCTCTTTTCCCTCCGCCGCCCCGCAAAATCAAGCCGCCATGTCTTGCGGGGCGGCTGAGGGAAAAGACAGCAACTGCGCATGCGCAGGTTGGCGTTGTCCAACCTGCACATGCGCAGCCGACGTCATCGGCCGCGTCAGCCGCGCGACGCTTGACGTGCGGCCTTGACGACCGTCGTCAAGGCTGCGCCACCGTGATGCACGGGGCTGCGCTCCTAGCCCCGCCTGGGGGGGGGGGGGAGAATCGGCCCCGGAAGTGGGTGTGAAGGCTGCCGTGGGTCACGGCCTATCCCATGGCAGCCTTTACGATTCTCCGCATTTGCTGAGAATCTTGCCCATAGTCTTTTCATGGCAGAGAGATCAACAGTACACCTGCTCTGTCTGGCTTCAGCTCCAACACTAAAAACAAAACTAAAACACACCCTGCAGCAAACAGCCTAAAACAAAAGTAAAAAGATGAGACAGTCCAGCTCCACCCACTCTCTGACATCACTGCAGTAGTAAACACCCATTTCTTAAAGGCATTCTCACGACAGATATTTATATACACACCCATTTATTAGCACCCATTTCTTAAAGGTACTCTCACATGACAGCCACCTCTAGACCTGACGACTCCTGTTGACTTCCTAGCTGCTCTTCCACATTTTACCCTCGTGAAGTGTCGAACTCACGCGTAACTCTGCTGCCCGTGTTGTGCCTTGCACCCAGTCCTCGTCACCCCCTCCCCACCCCCCCCCTCCCCACCCCCCCCCCCCTCCCCACCACCCCCCCCCTCCCCACCCCTGTCCTCACTGACCTGCATTGGCTCCTGTTCAAGCAATGCCTCAATTTTAAAATTCTCCTTCTTGTTTTCAGACCTATCCTGTTCTGCCCCCTCCCTCGCTCTGCGATCTCCTCCAGCCTCACAAGCCTCAGACATCTCTGTCCTTCAATTCTGCCCTCTTGAGCTTCCTCAATTTTATTCGCTCCACCTTTGGCGGCTGTGTCTTCAGCCGCCTGGGACTCCAAGCTCTGGAATTCCCTCCTGGAGTACCTCCACCTCTCCCCCACTTTCCTTTAAGAAACTCCTTTAAATCTACGTCTTTATCTAAGATTTGGCCTCCTGTCCTAATAGCTTCTTATGTGATCCTGTGTCAAAATTCGTCTCATAATCGTTCCTGTGAAGTGGCTGTTTTACTGTATTTCCCTGTATCCTGTGCCCCCTAACTTTCTGAATGAGCCTTCCATGGGGAACCTTAACAAATGCCTTACTGAAATCCATATATACCACATCCACTGCCCGATCTTCATCAATGTGTCTCGTCACATCCTCAAAGAATTCAATGAGGCTTGTGAGGCACGACATGCCCCTCACAAAGCCATGCTGACTCTCTTTAATCAAACTGTTTTTCCAAATAATCATAATCCTATCTCTCAGAATCCTTTCCAATATTTTGCTCACCACAGTGGTAAGACTGACTGGTCTGTAATTCCCAGGGATTTCCCTATTCCCTTTCTTGAACAGGGGAACAACATTCGCCTCTCTCCAATAATCCGGTACTACTCCAGTGGAGAGTGAGGACGCAAAGATCATCGCCAACGGTGCAGCAATGTCCTCCCTCGCTTCCCGTAGGAATCTTGGGTATATCCCGTCAGGCCCAGGGGACTTATCTATCCTGATTTCAAAATTTCCAGCTCATCCTCCTTCCGAATATCAACCTGTTTGAGCCTATTAACCTGGTTCACGCTGTTCTCATTAGCAACAAGGTCCCTTTCTCTCGTAATCACTGAAGCAAAGTATTCATTTAGGGCCCCTCCCATCTCCTCAGACTCTAGGCACCAGTTCCCTCCACCATCCCTGATCGGCCCTACTCTCACTCTGATCATCCTCTTATTTCTCACATAAGTATAGAACGCCTTGGGGTTTTCCCTAATCATTCCTGCCAGGGCTTTTTCATGCCCCCTTCTAGCTCTCCTCAGTCCATTTTTGAGTTCCTTCCTGGCTACCATGTAACCCTCTAGAGCCGAGCCAGACAACAAACAATGAATGGGATTGAAGGTGGAAAATCTCCAGGGCCTGATAATCTTCATCCCAGAGTATTTAAGGAAGTGGCCCTAGAAATAGTAGATCCATTGGTGGCCATTTTCCAAAATTCTTTGGACTCTGGAATGGTTCCTACAGATTGGAGGGTAGCGAATGTAACCCCGCTATTCAAAAAGGGAGGTGGAGAGAAAACAGGGAACTATAGACCAGTCAGCCTAACGTCGGTAGTAGGTAAATTGCTGGAGTCCATTATCAAGGATTTCATAGCTCAGTATTTGGAAAGCAGTGGTGAAATCAGACAAAGTCAGCATGGATTTACAAAGGGAAAATCATGCTTGACAAATTTACAAGAATTCTTTGAAGATGTAACTAGTAGAATTGACCAGGGAGAGCTGGTAGATGTGGTTTATTTAGATATTCAGAAGGCTTTCGACATGGTCTCATATAGCAGATTACTGTGTAAAGTTAAAACACAAGGGATTGCGGGTAGTGCCTTGAGAGGGATAGAACGCTAGTTAGCAAACAGGAAGCAAACAGTTGAAATGGATGGGAATGATCTGGAAGAAGGTACTGAAGACACTGTTGCTCAGTTTGCAGATGATACAAAGATCTGTAGAGGGACAGGTAGTATTGAGGAAGCAAGGGGGCTGCAGAAGGATTTGGACAGGCTAGGAGAGTGGGCAATGATGTAGCAAATTAAATACAATGTGGAAAAGTGTGAGGTTATGCACTTTGGAAGGGGGAATTTAGGCAGAGACTATTTTCTTAATGGGGAAATGCTTCGGAAAACAGAAGCACAAAGGGACTTGGGAGTCCTTGTTCACGATTCTTTTAAGTTTAACGTGCAGGTACAATTGGCAGTTAGGAAGGCAAATGCAATGTTAGCATTCATGTCAAGAGGGCTAGAATACAAGACCAGGGATGTACTTCTGAGGCTGTATAAGGCTCTGGTCAGACCCCATTTGGAGTATTGTGAGCAGTTTTGGGCCCCGTATCTAAGGAAGGACGTGCTGGCCTTGGAAAGGGGCCAGAGGAGGTTCACAAGAATGATCCCTGGAATGAAGAACTTGTCGTTTGAGGAACGGTTGAGGACTCTGGGTCTGTACTCGTTGGAGTTTAGAAGGATGAGAGGGGATCTTATTGAAACTTACAGAATACTGCGAGGCCTGGATAGAGTGGACGTGGAGAGGATGTTTCCACTTGTAGGAAAAACTATAACCAGAGGACACGATCTCAGACTAAAGGGACGATCCTTTAAAACAGAGATGAGGAGGAATTTCTTCAGCCAGAGGGTGGTGAATCTGTGGAACTCTTTGCCGCAGAAGGATGTGGAGGCCAATTCACTGAGTGTCTTTAAGACAGAGATGGATAGATTCTCGATTAATAAGAGGACCAGGGGTTATGGGGAGAAGGCAGGAGAATGGGGATGAGAAAGTATCAGCCATGATTAAATGGTGGAAAAGACTCGATGGGCTGAGTGGCCTAATTCTGCTCCTATGTCTTTTGGTCTAAATGGGTCTTTTTCTGATTGGCAGGCAGTGAGCAGTGAGGTACCACAGGGAGCTGTGCCAGGATCCCACTGTTCACATTATGGGCGCGATTCTCCGCCCCCCCCCCACGCCGGGTGGGAGAATCGGGGGAGAGCCGGGCGAATCACGCCACGCCGCCCTGGCACCCCCTGCGATTCTCCCACCCCCCCCCCAAAATGGCGTGTCGCGTTTTGCAACAGGCCGCTCGGAGAATTGCCGCTCGCCGTTTCTCACCGGTTCACGCCAGCGCCAACCACACCTGGTTGCTGCCGGCGTGAACAGCGCGCGATTGCTGTGTGTGGGGCCTGTGGGGGGCGGAGGGAGGATGGAGCACCACGGGCATGCTCAGGAGATGTCTGGCCCACAATTGGTGCCCACCGATCATCGGGCCGGTGTCTCTAAAAGACGGACTCTTTTCCCTCCGCCGCCCCTCAAGATCAAGCCGCCGTGTCTTGCGGGGCAGCGGAGGGAAAGACTGCAACCGCGCATGCGTGGCTGACGTCACTTAGGCGCCGCCGGCCGCGTCATTCCCGGCGCGCCGCTTTGACGCAAGCGTCTAGGCCGGGCGCTCGGAATTCACGCGCCGCCGCTCCTAGCTCCAGGAGGGGGGGGGGGGGGGGGGGGGGGGGGGGGGGGAGAATAGGGACGAGGAGCGGCCTCCGACGCCGGAGTGAAACACTCCGGGTTTCACTCCGGCGTCGGCTGTTTGTCTCCCTTTGGGAGAATTGCGCCCTATATATTAAGGATTGAATTGAATTTGGCTATTGTCACATGTACAGAGGTGCAGTGAAAAGTCTTGTTCTGGGCAGCACGGTGGCGCAGTGGTTAGCTCTGCTGCCTCACAGCACCGCAGGACCCAGTTCAACCCCGGGTCACAGTCCGTGTGGAGTTCGCACATTCTCTCCGTGTCTGCCTGGGACTCACCCCCACAAACCCGAAGATGTGCAGGGTCGGTGGATTGGCCATGCTAAATTGCCCCTTAATTGGAAAAACAAAGAATCGGGTACTTTAAATTTATTTCAAAATATATAAATATATATTTTTTTAAAGTATTGTTCTGAATACAGTCCAGACAGATTTTTCCATACATGAAAAAATATAGGAAATATGATAAATACACAATGCAAATAAATAGACACAGACATCGGGTGAAGCATACGGAGTGTAGCACTACTCAGTAGAGAAGGTGTGGAGAGATCAGTTCAGTCCATAAGAGGGTCGTTTCGGAGTCTGGTAACAGCGGGGAAGAAGCTGTTTTTGAGTCTGTTCGTGCGTGTTCTCAGACTTCTGTATCTCCTGCCCGATGGAAGCGATTGGAAGAAAGAATAACCCAGGTGGGAGGGGTCTTAGATTATGCTGCCCGCTTTCAAAAAATAAAGAACAAAGAATAATACACCCAGGAACAGGCCCTTCGGCCCTCCAAGCCTGCGCCGATCACGTGCCCTATCCAGACCAACCGCCTGTATCCTTCTATACCCCGTCTGTTCATGTGCCGATCCAGATAAGTCTTAAAGGTCGCTAATGTATCTGCCTCAACCACCTCACTTGGCAGTGCATTCCAGGCCACCACCACCCTCTGTGGTAAATACTTCCCCCGCACATCTCCACTGAACCTTTCCTCCCCTCACCTTCAACCTGTGACCCTTTGTAATTGTCATTTCCACCCTGGGGAAAAGTCTCCAACTGTTCACCCCTATCTATACCCCTCATAATGTTATAAACTTCTGTTTGGTCGCCCCTCAGCCTCCGTCTCTCTGGGGAGAACAATCCCAGTTTATTCAATCTTTCCTTATAGCTAATACTCTCCATACCGGGCAACATCCTGGTAAACCTTTTCTGTATTCTCTCCAAAGCCTCCACATCCTTCTGGCAATGCGGTGACCAGAAATGGACACAGTATTCCAAATGTGGCGTAACCAATGTTCTATATAACTGTAACATAATTTTTGTGCTTTTATACTCGATACCCTGTCCGATGAAGGCAAGCATGCCATATGCTTTCTTTACCATCATTTCCAACTGTGCTGCCACTTTTAAGGATCTGTGGACCTGCACGCCCAGATCTCTCTGTGCGTCTATGCTCCTGATGGTTATGCCATTTATTTTATAGCTCCCACCTGAATTGGATCTACCAAAATGCATCACCTCGCATTTGTCCGGGTTAAATTCCATCTGTCATTTCTCTGCCCAATTTTTCAGCCTATCTGAATCCTGTTGTATTCTCTGGCAATCTTCATCACTATCCACAACTTACTGCGCCCCTCTGCCTCCTATGGCCAAGCCAGTTCTGGATCCATCCAGCCAATTCACCCCTGTCCCTACGTGATCTAATCTTTTGCAACAGCCTGCCATGAGAGACCTTATCAAATGCTTTACTAAAGTCCATGTAGACAACATCCACAGCCCTTCCCTCATCAATCATTTTTGTCACCTCCTCAAAAAACTCAAAGAGGCAGCACGGTGGCGCAGTGGTTAGCACTGCTGGCTCACGGCACCAAAGTTTCAGATTCAATCCCGGCTCTGGGTCACTGTCCATGTTGAGTTTGCCCATTCTCCCCGTGTCTGCGTGGGTTTCGCCCCCACAACCCAAAGATGTGCAGGGTAGGTGGATTGGCCACGCTAAACTGCCCCCTAATAGCAGAAAGTTGTCGCAAATAAGACCATTCACTTCCAAATGTGCATAGATCCTATCTCTGAGAAACTTTTCCAACAATTTCACTCTGACTTCAAGCTCACTGGCCTATAATTACCCGGATTATCCTTGCTATCCTTCTTAAATAACGGTACAACATTGGCTATCCTCCAATCCTCTGGGATCTCACCTGTGGCCACTGAGGACACAAAGATTTCTGTCAGAGGCCCAGCGATTTCATCTCGTGTCTCCCTTGGGAATCTGGGATAGATGCCATCTGGCCCTGGGGATTTGTCTACCTTAATGCTTTTAACACACATAACTTGTAATAACCACCTGTTCTAAAGTGTTTACACATCCCTCTGAGACACCACCAATCAACGTGTCCCTCTCCTTTGTGAATACCGATGCAAAATACTCATTAAGGACCTCGCCTACTTCCTCTGGTTCTACACACAATTTCCCTCCTTTGTTCCTGAGTGGACCAACTCTTTCTCTAGCTACCCTCTTGTTCCTAATATACGTACAAAATGCCTTGGGATTCTCCTTAATCCTGCCTGCTAAGGACATTTTGTGACCCCTTTTTGCCCTCCTAACATCGCGCAGGAGTAGCACACAACCCCGCCAAATGACATCTCTCTCCCTCTTGTTAGATTAGAAACAAAATATTAGTTAGGCCCTTAATAAAAATTTCTTGCTGTTTTCGCGAATAGACCCCACTGCGCCCGTGATTCCTGTACACTGCTCCCGCGGCTCCCGGACTCTGCTCCCGCGGCTCCCGGACACTGCTCCCACCATTCCCGGAATCTGCTCCCGCGGTTCCCGGACACTGCTCCCGGGATTCCCATACACTGCTCACACGGTTCTCGGACACTGCTCCCACCATTCCCGGAATCTGCTCCCGTGATTCCCGGACACTGCTCCCGCGGCTCCCGGACACTGCTCCCATGATTCCCGGACACTGCTCCCGTGGCTCCCGGACACTGCTCCCACGGCTCCCGGACACTGCTCCCACCATTCCCGGAATCTGCTCCCGCGATTCCCGGACACTGCTCCCGCGATTCCCGGACACTGCTCCCGCGGCTCCCGGACACTGCTCCCGCGGCTCCCGGACACTGCTCCCACCATTCCCGGAATCTGCTCCCGTGATTCCCGGACACTCCTCCCGCGGTTCCCGGACACTGCTCCCGGGATTCCCGTACACTGCTCACACGGTTCTCGGACATTGCTCCCATCATTCCCAGAATCTGCTTCTGCCATTCCCAGACACTGCTCCCGCAATTCCCAGACACTGCTCCCTCAATTCCCAGACACTGCTCCCTCAATTCCCTGACACTGATGCCGCCATTCCCAGACACTGCTCCCGGGATTCCTGGACACTGCTGCAGCCATTCCCGGACACTGCTCCCGTGATTCATTGAATCATAGAACATGCAGTGCAGAAGCAGGCCACTTAAGTCCTCACTTCCACCCAATCCCCGTAACCCAGTAACCCCACCCCACCTTTTGGACACTAAGGGGCAATTTAGCATGGCCAATCCACTGAACCTGCACGTCTTTGGACTGTGAGAGGAAACCGGAGCACCCGGAGGAAACCCACGCAGACACAGGGAGAACGTGCAGACTTCGCACAGACAGTCACCCAGCAGGGAATCCAACCTGGACCCTGGCGCTGTGAAGCCACAGTGCTAACCACTATGCTACCGTGATTCCCGGACAATGATCCTGCACTGCCCGGACACTGGTCCCACCATTCCTGGACACTGCTCCAACGATTCCTGGGCACTGCACCCGGGATTCCTGGACACTGCTCCCGCAGTTCCCAGACACTGCTCCATCGATTCCTGGGCACTGCACCCGGGATTCCTGGGCACTGCACCCGGGATTCCTGGGCACTGCACCCGGGATTCCCGGACACTGCTCCATCGATTCCCGGACACTGCTTCCGGGATTCCTGGACACTGCTCCTGTGGTTCCCGGACACGGCTCCCGGGATTCCTGGACACTGCTCCATCGATTCCCGGACATGGCTCCCGCTATTCCCGGCTGCTCCTGCGGTTCCCAGACACCACTCCTGCCATTCCCACCTGCTCCCGCTATTCCCGGACACTGCTCCCGTGGTTCCCGGACACTACTCCTGCGTTTCCCAGCTCTTCCTGTGAAGGTAGGTTCCTGAGCGAGACTAGGCCCAAAATCCGCACCGTCATCAACTTAAATACTTACCGGTCGCTCAGCTCCACCCTCTGGACACTCCTCTGCGATTCCCGGCTGCACCTGGACTTCCTGTCAAGTTAATTTCATTCCCCCCGCAATTTAAAAACACAGAGGCATAGCCACAAATACCACTTACTGTCTCAGACTGCAGTCTGGATTTCTCCTCCTCAGCTCCTTTCCCGATATGAAGGACTTACCTGCCTTTCCCAAAGCAGCGGGAGGTGTAGACAGAGTCAATGGATGGGAGGCGGGTTTGTGTGATGGACTGGGCGGTGTTCACAACTCTTTGTAGTTTCTTATGGTCTTGGGTTGAGCAGTTGACCTACCAGGCTGTGATGCAGCCAGATAGGATGCATCTGTAAAAATTGGTAAGAGTCAATGTGGACATGTCGAGTTTCCTGAGGACGTATAGGCGCTGTTGTGCTTTCTTGGTCGTAGCGCTGATGTAGGTGGACCAGGACAGATTGTTGGTAATGTGCATCCCTAGGGATGTCAACCATTCCACCTCGGCCCCGTTGATGCAGACAGGGGTGTGCACAGTACTTTGCTTCGTGGAGTCAATGACCAGCTCTTGACTTTGAGGGAGAGATTGTTGGCATTACACCACTCCACTAGGTTCTCTACCTCCCTCCTGTATTCTGACACATCGCTGTTGGAGACCGGACCCACCATGGTCGTGTCGTCTTGTAGATGGTGTTGTGTGTATATAGGGAGTATAGTAGAGCGCTAAGTAAGCAGCCTTGTGGGGCCCCGGTATTGAAGACTATTGTGGAGTAGGTGTTGTTGTTTATTCTTACTGATTGTGGTCTGTGGGTCAGAAAGTCAAAGATCCAGTTTCATAGAATTTACAGTGCAGAAGGAGGCCATTCGGCCCATCGAGTCTGCACCGGCTGTTGGAAAGAGCACCCTACCCAAGGTCAACACCTCCACCCTATCCCCATAACCCAGTAACCCCACCCAACACTAAGGGCAATTTTGAACACTAAGGACAATTTAGCATGGCCAATCCAACTAACCTGCACATCTTTGGACTGTGGGAGGAAACCGGAGCACCCCGGAGGAAACCCCGCAGACACGGGGAGGACATGCCGACTCCGCACAGACAGTGACCCAAGCCGTGAATCGAACCTGGGACCCTGGAGCTGTGAAGCAATTCTGCTAACCACTATGCTACCGTGCTGCCCTAAGTTGCAGAGTGAGGAGCCAAGTCCTAGGTTTTGGAGCTTTGATTATGAGCTTGGCTGGGATTATGGTGTTGAAGGCGGAGCTGTAGTCAATAAATAGGAGTCTGATGTAGGAGACCTTGTTATCGAGATGCTACAAGGATGAGAGCAGGGCCAGGGAGATGGGGTTTGCTGCGGACAAGGGAACTAACCATAGTGGGCGGGATTCTCTCAGCCCGGGGTCGGGCCGGAGAATCCCCGCGACCAGTGCGAATTGCGTCACGCTGCCCCGGTGTCGGCAAGCGATTCTCCACAGAGAGGAGAATCGGCCCCACTGGCGCCGGCGTAGTTGGCTCAGCGCTGGTTGGGGGCTGCTCTACGCGGCTGGCCCGCCGATTCTCGGCCTGGGATGGGCCGAGCGGCCATCATGAAGAAGCCGAGTCCCACCGGCGGCGTTCACACCTGTTCTCAGCTGACGGGAACTCGGCGTGGAAGGGGCGGAGTGTGGGGGGGGGGGGTTGTCCAACCCTGGGGGGGCCCTCCGATGTGGCCTGACCCGCGATCGGGACCCACCGATCATCGGGCCGGCCTCTCTGGCTGGCGGCCTCCTTTCCTACGCGCCGGCCCCTGTAGCCCTGCGCTATGTTGCGTCGGGGCCAGTGCATTGAAAGAGGCCACTGCGCATGTGCACGTTGCTGCCGGGGCCACTGCGCACGTGCACGTTGCTGCCGGCGCCACTGCGCATGCACGGATCCCGCGGTGCCCAGTTCGCGCCGGGATCAGCAGCTGGAGCTGCGTGAACCGCTCCAGTGCCGTGCTGGCCCCTACAGTCCTTGGCTCGGCCCGTTCACGCAGTCGTAAAACGCGACGGCGTGGACACTCTGCCGCGGGGATTAGAGAATCCCACCCAGTATCTCCAAATTTGCAGATGATGCAAAGTTGGGTTGGAGGGTGAGCTGTGAGGAGGATGCAGAGATGTTTGTGGGGTTAGGACAGGCTGAGTGAGTGGGCACATGCACAGTGGATGCAGCATAATGTGAATAAATCATAGAATATGATCTATGACAGAGCGCCCTACCTATCCCCACCCTATCCCCGTAATATCCTCATCTAAACTTTTGGACATTTAGCCTGGCCAATCCACCCAACCTGCACTGTGGGTAGTGTGTTCGGGGGGGTAGTGTGTTGGTGAAAGGGCATTTTCTCTGAGGCAGGGTGCATTTTACAGTTCGTTTCCATTAATTGCAAAGAGCTGGAGCTGAGTGGGGTTTGGGTGAAAGGTACCTGGAGTCGCATCAGGCCATGTTTCCCTTGTGGCCAGTGCTCAATCCCGTGTACCCTGACCCACCCTGATCTCTGATCCGGTATTGTGGCTGATCTGTTTCAGAGCCTCCGGTCACCTTTGTGAAGCAGCTGAAGGATCTGCGGGTTCCAGAAACTACTGTCATCACCCTGGAGTGTGAGCTTTCTCGGCCCAATGCCGAGGTCACCTGGTATAAGGTAGGAAGGAGCCAGCGTTTGAAGTGCCATGTCTGACAGCTTATTGAAATCAGGCGTGTGCTTTATTTCCTCTTCCGTGTTTCCTCCTGAAAGCATTAACTGGGATATAAGATCATCCTTCATCCCTGGGCATTCAGCCAAGTACGGGATCAGCTGAGGTTTGGACTGGGGTGCACCGTGACTTTGTCAAAGTCCCACCCACAGGCTTTTGTTCAGTTCCTGGCACTACGTCTCAGAGATGATCATATTGACCTTGGCGGAGACCTAAGAGAATTATACAGTGTCTAAAAGAGTTAAACTATGAGGATAGGTTTCATCGATTAGGTCTGTGCTCCACTTCGCATGGAAGCTTTACTCTGTATCTAACCCCGTGCTGTCCCTGTCCTGGGAGTGTTTGATGGGGACAGTGTCGAGGGAGCTTTACTCTGTATCTAACCCCGTGCTGTCCCTGTCCTGGGAGTGTTTGATGGGGACAGTGTAGAGGGAGCTTTACTCTGTATCTAACCCCGTGCTGTCCCTGTCCTGGGAGTGTTTGATGGGGACAGTGTAGAGGGAGCTTTACTCTGTATCTAACCCCGTGCTGTACCTGTCCTGGGAGTGTTTGATGGGGACAGTGTAGAGGGAGCTTTACTCTGTATCTAACCCCATGCTGTATCTGTCCTGGGAGTGTTTGATGGGGACAGTGTCGAGGGAGCTTTACTCTGTATCTAACCCCGTGCTGTCCCTGTCCTGGGAGTGTTTGATGGGGACAGTGCAGAGGGAGCTTTACTCTGTATCTAACCCCGTGCTGTACCTGTCCTGGGAGTGTTTGATGGGGACAGTGTGGAGGGAGCTTTACTCTGTATCTAACCCCGTGCTGTACCTGTCCTGGGAGTGTTTGATGGGGACAGTGTAGAGGGAGCTTTACTCTGTATCTAACCCCGTGCTGTACCTGTCCTGGGAGTGTTTGATGGGGACAGTGTAGTGGGAGCTTTACTCTGTATCTAACCCCGTGCTGTACCTGTCCTGGGAGTGTTTGATGGGGACAGTGTAGAGGGAGCTTTACTCTGTATCTAACCCCTGTGCTGTCCCTGTCCTGGGAGTGTTTGATGGGGACAGTGTAGAGGGAGCTTTACTCTGTATCTAACCCCGTGCTGTACCTGTCCTGGGAGTGTTTAATGGGGACAGTGTAGAGGGAGATATACTGTGTATCTAACCCAGGGCTAGACAATCTATTTTATTGATGTAACCTTTCCTTGACAGGATGACCTGGAGATGAAACCCAGTAAAAATGTTCGTATCTATTCAATGGGAAGGAAGAGGTTTGCCCATTTGGGAAAATGTGGAGTGCAAGATTCTGGAAAATACACCTGTGATTCCGGTGAAAGCAACACCTCCGGAATGCTGGAGATTTATGGTAATTGACGATACATAGAACATAGAACGATACAGCGTAGTACAGGCCCTTCGGCCCTCGATGTTGCACCGACATGGAAAAAACTAAAGGCCATCTAACCTACACTATGCCCTTATCATCCATATGCTTATCCAATAAACTTTTAAATGCCCTCAATGTTGGCGAGTTCACTACTGTTGCAGGTAGGGCATTCCACGGCCTCACCACTCTTTGCGTAAAAAACCCACCTCTGACCTCTGTCCTATATCTATTACCCCTCAATTTAAGGCTATGACCCCTCGTGCTAGCCACCTCCATCCGCGGGAGAAGGCTCTCGCTGTCCACCCTATCTAACCCTCTGATCATTTTGTATGCCTCTATTAAGTCACCTCTTAACCTTCTTCTCTCTAATGAAAACAACCTCAAGTCCATCAGCCTTTCCTCATAAGATATTCCCTCCATACCAGGCAACATCCTGGTAAATCTCCTCTGCACCCGTTCCAAAGCTTCCACATCCTTCCTATAATGAGGCGACCAGAACTGTACGCAATACTCCAAATGCGGCCGTACTAGAGTTTTGTACAACTGCAACATGACCTCATGGCTCCGAAACTCAATCCCTCTACCAATAAAGGCTAACACACCATAGGCCTTCTTCACAACCCTATCAACCTGGGTGGCAACTTTCAGGGATCTATGTACATGGACACCGAGATCCCTCTGCTCATCCACACTACCAAGAATTTTACCATTAGCCAAATATTCCGCATTCCTGTTATTCTTTCCAAAGTGAATCACCTCACACTTCTCCACATTAAACTCCATTTGCCACCTCTCAGCCCAGCTCTGCAGCTTATCTATGTCCCTCTGTAACCTGCAACATCCTTCCGCACTGTCTACAACTCCACCGACTTTAGTGTCGTCTGCAAATTTACTCACCCATCCTTCTGC
This sequence comes from Scyliorhinus canicula, assembly GCF_902713615.1. Taxonomy (NCBI): domain Eukaryota; kingdom Metazoa; phylum Chordata; class Chondrichthyes; order Carcharhiniformes; family Scyliorhinidae; genus Scyliorhinus; species Scyliorhinus canicula. The sequence continues at coordinate 282,215,556 of NC_052147.1, forward strand.
GCCCTCCTCTAGGTCATTTATAAAAATGACAAACAGCAACGGCCCCAGAACAGATCCTTGTGGTACGCCACTCGTAACTGAACTCCATTCTGAACATTTCCCATCAACCACCACTCTCTGTCTTCTTTCAACTAGCCAATTTCTGATCCACATCTCTAAATCACCCTCAATCCCCAGCCTCTGTATTTTCTGCAATAGCCGACCGTGGGGAACCTTATTAAACGCTTTACTGAAATCCATATACACCACATCAACTGCTCTACCCTCGTCTACCTGTTCAGTCACCTTCTCAAAGAACTCAACAAGGTTTGTGAGGCATGACCTACCCTTCACAAAACCATGCTGACTATCCCTAATCATATTATTCCTATCTAGATGATTATAAATCGTATCTTTTATAATCCTCTCCAAGACTTTACCCACCACAGACGTTAGGCTCACCGGCCTATAGTTACCGGGGTTATCTCTACTCCCCTTCTTGAACAAAGGGACCACATTTGCTATCCTCCAGTCCCCTGGCACTATTCCTGTAGCCAATGATGACATAAAAATCAAAGCCAAAGGCTCAGCAATCTCTTCCCTGGCTTCCCAGAGAATCCTAGGATAAATCCCATCAGGGCCCGGGGACTTATCTATTTTCACCTTGTCCAGAATTGCCAACACTTCTTCCCTACGCACCTCAATTCCATATATTCTAATAGCCTGGCCCTCAGCATTCTCCTCCACAATATTATCTTTTTCCTGAGTGAATACTGACGAAAAGTATTCATTTAGTATCTCGCTTATCTCCTCAGCCTCCACACACAACTTCCCACCACTGTCCTTGACTGGCCCTACTCTTACCCTAGTCATTCTTTTATTCCTGACATACCTATAGAAAGCTTTTGGGTTTTCCTTGATCCTACCTGCCAAAGACTTCTCATGTCCCCTCCTTGCTCGTCTCAGCTCTCTCTTTAGATCCTTCCTCGCTTCCTTGTAACTATCAAGCGCCCCAACTGAAACTTCATGCCTCATCTTCACATAGGCCTCCTTCTTCCTCTTAACAAGAGATTCCACTTCTTTGGTAAACCACGGTTCCCTCGCTCTACCCTTTCCTCCCTGCCTGACTGGTACGTACTGATCAAGAACACGCAATAGCTATTCCTTGAACAAGCTCCACATATCCAGTGTGCCCAACCCTTGCAGCCTACTTCTCCAACCTACACATCCTAAGTCATGTCTAATGGCATCATAATTGCCCTTCCCCCAGCTATAACTCTTGCCCTGCGGGGTATACTTATCCCTTTCCATCACTAATGTAAAGGTCACCGAATTGTGGTCACTGTCTCCAAAGTGTTCACCTACCTCCAGATCTAACACCTGGCCTGGTTCATTACCCAAAACCAAATCCAATGTGGCCTCACCTCTTGTTGGCCTGTCAACATATTGTGTCAGGAAACCCTCCTGCACACATTGGACAAAGAACGACCCATCCAATGTACTCGAACTATATCTTTTCTAGTCAATATTAGGAAAGTTAAAGTCTCCCATAACAACTACCCTGTTACTTTCGCTCTTTTCCAGAATCATCTTCGCCATCCTTTCCTCTACATCTCTAGAACTATTAGGTGGCCTATAGAAAACTCCCAGCAGTGTGACCTCTCCTTTCCTGTTTCTAACCTCAGCCCATACTACCTCGGAAGAAGAGTCCCCATCTAGCATCCTTTCTGCCACCGTAATACTGTCCTTGACTAGCAGCGCCACACCTCCCCCTCTTTTGCCCCCTTCTCTGACCTTACTAAAACACCTAAACCCCGGAACCTGCAACAACCATTCCTGTCCCTGCTCTATCCATGTCTCTGAAATTGCCACAACATCGAAGTCCCAGGTACCAACGCATGCTGCCAGTTCCCCTACCTGGACCTTATCTTCACTGACTGCAGATCTCAACAAATCAGACAGACTGGAATTCACTTGTCCTCTTTTGAAACTTTGTAACTTCTGTTTGTGTCGGCCATGGTCCAGTGCGTAACCCCCCTCGTAACCAAGGGCTTTGAGTGTGTGTGTCATTGCGTTCACACGCTCTACATCTTCCCTGAGATCATCAGTCTTTCACCTTACAGGAGACCAAAGCTGCCATTCTTACGTTGCAAAGTTTTGGCAGTATAGACAGATCCAACTCTGCACCCTGCAGACTCGATGGGCTGAATGGCCTCCTTCTGCATTGTAGGGTTTCTGTGGAACCGTGGGTCCGTGGTAGCCCTCTAACCTCTGAGTCAGAACAGGCCCCATATCCAGTGACCTGGCCGGTGCTCACAGGGGAGGGCAGCACTGTCAGAGGTGAAAGGTTAAACCCGGGGCCCCGTCTGTCCACTCTGCTTTTGAAGAGTGAGAGAGTTCCCCCCCCCCCCCCCCCCCCCCCCCCCAAACTGGGCCAGGGGCCTTGATTATCATTCCACCAGTATCACTGGATAACTGGTTCATTGTCCCCATTACACTGTGTGGGATCTTGCTGTGCTCAAATTGGGTCCTGCGCTTCCTGCAGTGACTGCACTTCCAAAAGTACTACATTGGCTGGAAAGCACTTTGTGATAATAGAGAATTTAATATATAAATATTGTAATATATAAACGCATGTATTTGTCAAGATGCCCCTTAAATGTCACTATCGTCCCTGCTTCCACCTCCTCCTCCGGCAGCGAGTTCCAGGCACCCACTACCCTCTGTGTAAATACTTGCCTCGTACATCTCCTCTAAACCTTTTCCCTCGCACCTTAAACCTATGCCCCCTAGTAATTGACCCCTCTACCCTGGGGAAAAGCCTCTGACTATCCACTCTGTCTATGCCCCTCATAATTTTGTAGATCTCTATCAGGTCGCCCCTCAACCTCCGTCGTTCCAGTGAGAACAAACCGAGTTTATTCAACCTCTCCTCATAGCTAATGCCCTCCATACCTGGCAACATCCTGGTAAATCTCTTCTGCACCCTCTCTAAAGCCTCCACATCCTTCCGGTAGTGTGGCGACCAGAATTGAATACTAAGTGTGGCCTAACTAAGGTTCTATACAGCTGCAACATGACTTGCCAATTCTTATACTCAATGCCCCTGCCAATGAGAGCAAGCATGCCATATTCCCGTAGCATTCCTGTACCAGCCTCTCTGAACAGGTGCCGGAATGTGGCGACTAGAGGCTTTTCACAGTAACTTTATTTGAAGCCTACTTGTGACAATAAGCGACTTTCATTTTTCAGTTAATTTCATATGCCTTCTTGACTACCTTCTCCATCTGTGTTGCCCCTTTCAGTGATCTGTGGACCTGTACACCTAGAACTCTCTGATTTTCAATACTCTTGAGGGTCCTACCATTCACTGTATATTCCCTACCTGTATTAGACCTTCCAAAATGCATTACCTCACATTTGTCCGGATTAAACTCCATCTGCCATCTCTCCGCCCAAGTCTCCAAACGATCTAAATCCTGCTGTATCCTCTGACAGTCCTCATCACTATCCGCAATTCCACCAACCTTTGTGTCGTCCGCAAACCTACCAATCAACTATCTGTCCTTTGGAACCAATTTGATTAATGAGAATGGGGGGGGGGGGGGGGGGGGGGGGTTGTGTGGACGGAACATGGTGTGAGGCAGGATAGAGGCAGCAGAGTTTTGGATGGCCTCAAGGTTACAGACACTGTGATATGGGAAGCTGGCCAGGAGGCCATTGCAATGGTTAAGTCGGGCTGCAACCACAGCTCAGAGGAGGCCGAAGGAGGTGGGCAATGTTATGAGTAAAGCCCTTGTGTTGGAGCAGACATGGAAGCCCAGCTCGGGATGATGAGTTTGCCAATGGTCTGCTTCACCCTCAGAGTAGGACAGGGTGGGTGGGCATGGCTTTGGGGCCCCCGGAGTGATTTTAGTGTTTTTATCTTTCAGAGCGGGAAATTCAGATTGTGAAGGAGCTGGAGGATGCGGAGGTGCGAGAGAACGACAATGCAGTCTTCGTCTGTGAAGTTTCTCATGAAGGAGTGAATAGTGAATGGTTAAAGGACGGATATAAAATCAGATCAAACAACAGTGTCAAAATAAGACAGGAGGGTGAGAAAACGCGAGTGGGGTTCCACAGATACGGACAAAATATTGGTCCATAAAAATGTTTCTCTGCAAGGTATTGAAATGGGGGGGAAAACTGTGGGAGATACTTTCTGATGCAGCACAGTGGTTAGCATTGTTGCTTCACAGTGCCAGGGACCCAGGTTCAATTCCCGCTTGGGTTACTGTCTGTGCGGAGTCTGCACGTTCTCCCTGTGTCTGCGTGGGTTTCCTCTGGGCGCTCCAGTTTCCTCCCACAAGTCACGAAAGACGTGCTGTTGGGTGAATTGGACAGTCTGAATTCTCCCTCTGTGTACCCGAACAGGCGCCGGAGTGTGGCGACCAGGGGTTTTTCACAGTAACCTCATTGCAGTGTTAATGTAAGCCTGTTTGTGATACTAATAAAGATTATTATTATTAATTCATCCAGGTTGGCCAATCATATAATAGAGCGAAGGCTTTTGATACACTGGCTATCACACACAATGTCCCATTCTCACAATCCCACTCAGAATCACTGACCTATATTGGATCCTGGGAATGTCTGATCAAATAGAGTCGAGGGAGCTTTACTCTGTATCTAACCCCGTGCTGTACCTGTCCTGGGAGTGCTTGATGGGGACAGTGTAGAGGGAGCTTTACTCTGTATCCAACCCTGTGCTGAACCTGTCCTGGGAGTGTTTGATGGGGACAGTGTAGAGGGAGCTTTACTCTGTGTCTAACCCCGTGCTGTACCTGTCCTGGGAGTGTTTAATGGGGACAGTACAGAGAGAGCTTTACTCTGTATCTAACCCCGTGCTGTACCTGCCCTGGGAGTGTTTGATGGGGACAGTGTAGAGGGAGTTTTACTCTGTATCTAACCCCGCGCTGTACCTGTCCTGGGAGTGTTTGATGGGGACAGTGCAGAGGGAGCTTTACTCTGTATCTAACCCCGTGCTGTACCTGTCCTGGGAGTGTTTGATGGGGACAGTGTAGAAGGAGCTTTACTCTGTATCTAACCCCCTGTTGTACCTGTCCTGGGAGTGTTTGATGGGGACAGTGTAGAGGGAGCTTTACTCTATATCTAACCCCGCGCTGTACCTGTCCTGGGAGTGTTTGATGGGGACAGTGCAGAGGGAGCTTTACTCTGTATCTAACCCCGTGCTGTACCTGTCCTGGGAGTGTTTGATGGGGGCAGTGTAGAGGGAGCTTTACTCTGTATCTAACCCCGTGCTGTACCTGTCCTGGGAGTGTTTGATGGGGACAGTGTAGAGGGAGCTTTACTCTGTATCTAACCCCGTGTTGTACCTGTCCTGGGAGTGTTTGATGGGGACAGTGTAGAAGGAGCTTTACTCTGTATCTAACCCCGTGTTGTACCTGTCCTGGGAGTGTTTGATGGGGACAGTGTAGAGGGAGCTTTACTCTGTATCTAACCCCGCGCTGTACCTGTCCTGGGAGTGTTTGATGGGGACAGTGCAGAGGGAGCTTTACTCTGTATCTAACCCCGTGCTGTACCTGTCCTGGGAGTGTTCGATGGGGGCAGTGTAGAGGGAGCTTTACTCTGTATCTAACCCCGTGCTGTACCTGTCCTGGGAGTGTTTGATGGGGACAGTGTAGAGGGAGCTTTACTCTGTATCTAACCCCGTGTTGTACCTGTCCTGGGTGTGTTTGATGGGGACAGTGTAGAGGGAGCTTTACTCTGTATCTAACCCCGCGCTGTACCTGTCCTGGGAGTGTTTGATGGGGACAGTGCAGAGGGAGCTTTACTCTGTATCTAACCCCGTGCTGTACCTGTCCTGGGAGTGTTTGATGGGGGCAGTGTAGAAGGAGCTTTACTCTGTATCTAACCCCGTGCTGTACCTGTCCTGGGAGTGTTTGATGGGGACAGTGTAGAGGGAGCTTTACTCTGTATCTAACCCCGTGCTGTACCTGCCCTGGGAATGTTTGATGGGGACAGTGTAGAGGGAGCTTTACTCTGTATCTAACCTCATGCTGTACCTGTCCTGGGAGTGTTTGATGGGGACAGTGTAGAGGGAGCTTTACTCTGTATCTAACCCCGTGTTGTACCTGTCCTGGGAGTGTTTGATGGGGACAGTGTAGAGGGGGCTTTACTCTGTATCTAACCCCGCGCTGTACCTGTCCTGGGAGTGTTTGATGGGGACAGTGCAGAGGGAGCTTTACTCTGTATCTAACCCCGTGCTGTACCTGCCCTGGGAGTGTTTGATGGGAACAGTGTAGAGGGAGCTTTACTCTGTATCTAACCCCGTGCTGTACCTGCCCTGGGAGTGTTTGATGGGAACAGTGTAGAGGGAGCTTTACTCTGTATCTAACCCCGTGCTGTACCTGCCCTGGGAGTGTTTGATGGGGACAGTGTAGAGGGAGCTTTACTCCGTGTCTAACCCCGTGCTGTGTGCACAGATTTTGTTCATGTTGCTGAGGAAACAACTGGGAACAGAATTGAGTTTGATTTTGAGGCAAGTCAATGGCTGACCCTTGTTGCCTACCCACCCCTGTTAACAATTCCCTTGCCCAGTTCGCTTCAGCAGCCTGAGTTAAGGGCAGGATTATTGTGTGATGGAAAGCCAATTTTGTTACTGTCTGATTTTTCAAGGGGCCAAACATTTTCTGCTAATCTGCAAGGTGAGGGCAGAGGACGCTGGCGAGATCCGATTCACCGCCAAGAATGTTGAGTCTGTCGCTCGTCTGGACGTTAACGGTATTTGAGCTTTTTCATTCTAACTGTGATCTTTAGCCTTTATTTCCAGGGATTGAAGCCGTTTAGTGACGGCAGCCCCCACCCACCACCTCCCCCCCGAGAGAGAGAGAGAGAGAGAGAGAGGTCATGGGTTAAAGAGAACAGCTCACTCCAGAGTCTTCATCATGTATCGATCTGACACTCCCAGTGCAGTGCTGAGGGAGTGCCGCACTGCTGGAGGTACCGTCTTTCCAGTAAGGATGAGAATGATCCTGTGGCACTATCTTGAATAATGCAGGAGACCTCTCCCCAGTCCCTTCATCCCTACGATTTTATTAGCTGGCCATTGACCACATTGCTGTTACCGGGAGCTTGCTCTGCACCAATTAGCTGCTTTTTCTCCTGCATGACGACAGTGTCTACAGTTCAGGAAAAGTGCTTTGCGGGTTGGAAGATGCTTTTGGATTTCCTGGCATTGTTGAAGGTTTTGGAGACGTGCAAGTCTTCACTGGGTGTGGGGTGGGTGAGGTGGGTAACAGGCAGAGTCTTGGGTTGGGCGCGAGCCACTGGGGGCAAGCGAGGGGGCGAGAGCAGGGGGTCCGCGGAGGTTGACGGGTTCCTCTAACGGTGCGCACTGTGCCTCTTCTCCCTCAGAACTGCCCATCAAGATTGTGAAGCCTCTACGGGACAAGACGGCGCTGGAGAAACACAAGGTCATCCTGGAGTGTAAGGTCTCCAAACCGCGCGCCAGGGTGCGTTGGTACCGGGGCGAAGAGGAGATCCATCCCACGGACAAGTACGAGATCTGCAGCGAGGATTGCTACCGCCAACTGGTCATCCACGACGTCAGCTTCGAGGATGAGGACAGCTACACCTGTGACGCCTTTGACGACTGCTCGTCTGCCAAGGTCCTGGTGGAAGGTATGTTGGTTACAGCCAGGCCGTTCAGGGGATGGTCAGGAAACATTTCCTCAATTCCCTTCCCCCTGCCCCCAAAACATAACCATTGAGGCTGGGGGCCCACTGGAAGTTTCAAAGCTGAGATGCATCAATTTTTATTGGTGGTGGGGATTAAGGGTCGTGGAATGTCGACAGGTAGATGGAGTTAAAATGCGAAGCGGCCACAACCTGGTTGAGTGGGGAAAGGTGCTCGAGGGGCTGAATGGCCTCCTCCTGTTCCTCGGTTCCACTGACACAATGGGAAATGGAGAAAAATAGAGAGATAGGGAGAGAATGAGAGAGAGAGTGAAATTGTGAGAGAGTGTAACAGGGAGAGAGAGAGAGAAATAGGGAGATAGAAATACAGAACAAAATTGAGAGAAAGTAATAAGGAGAGAGAGAGAAATGGAGAGAAATAGAAAGAGAAGTAGAGAGTGAGAAATTAAGAGCGAGAGACAGAAATAGAGAGAATGTTTCTCCATTTCTCTCTCTCCCTATTACTCTCTCTCTCACAATTTAATTCTCTCTCTCATTCTCTCCCTATCTCTCTCTATTTCTCAAACTTTCTTCCCAGCCGAACGCACCCAAAAGCCGACTTTTGTCCGCTGAATCGCACCTTCTATTTCTCCGTCTCTCACTCCATTCTCTCTCTATTTCCCTCTCTCTCTATTGCTTTCTCTCTCTGTCTCTGTATCTCTCAGTCTATATTCTCCTCTCTCTACTGTATCTCTCTATTCGTCTGTTCTCTCTCAGCACTGAGAATCACCCGGCTATTCAACGGCACTTTGCTGGTTTTTTGGTCTCGGCGAGTTCCTCCCCACGGAGAGGCCGCACTTTGAGAGATTTCCTGCTGGCGCACTGATCTCATGCCAGACGGGCAGTGCCAAGGTGCCGGGGAGTGTCAGGATACCACCCTGTCCTGTCCCCGCCCACCCGGGGGTCTCTCATGCCCTGCGAAAGCCCCCCACCCCAAGGTACCGTGACACCTCAGGGCAGCAGGGTAGCATGGTGGTTAGCATAAATGTTTCACAGCTCCAGGGTCCCAGGTTCGATTCCCAGCTGGGTCACTGTCTGTGCGGAGTCTGTACGTCCTCCCCGTGTGTGCGTGGGTTTCCTCCGGGGGCTCCGGTTTCCTCCCACAGTCCAAAGATGTGCGGGTTAGGTGGATTGGCCATGCTAAATTGCCCGTAGTGTCCTAATAAAAAGTAAGGTTAAGGGGGGGGTTGTTGGGTTACGGGTATAGCGTGGGTTTGAGTAGGGTGATCATGGCTCGGCACAACATTGAGGGCCGAAGGGCCTGTTCTGTGCTGTACTGTTCTAATACCTGGTCCACGTTTGTGTAGACCAGTATTAAACTGGGGCTGGTTTAGCACAGGGCTAAATCGCTGGCTTTGAAAGCAGACCAAGCAGACCCAGCAGCACGGTTCAATTCCCATACCAGCCTCCCCGAACAGGCGCTGGAATGTGGCAACTAGGGGCTTTTCACAGTAACTTCATTTGAAGCCTACTCGTGACAATAAGCAACTTTCATTTGTTTTTTTCAACGGCCATCGCAGCCGTTGTCTCCCGGGTACTGGGTTCTCTCCCGTTGTCTCCCGGGTACTGGGCTCATTCAGATATGCAGACGTGGATCCCGCCCAGTGAGGGGGAGATTCCGATCGAACCGGGCGGAGCGAGTCAGGTGACTGGAAATCCCGGGATTCACACGATCACTGAATCAGACCCAGAGAGAAATAGAGATAGTGAGAGAAACAGAGAGAGAGGAGGGAAGAGAGAAATAGAGAGAGATAGAGAGAATAATAATAATCTTTATTGTCACAAGTAGGCTTACATTTTTCTTACATTTAGAGTACCCAATTCATTTTTCCAATTAAGGGGCAATTTAGCATGGCCCATCCACCCACCCTGCACATCTTTTGGGCTGTGGGGGTGAAACCCACGTAAGCACGGGGACAATGCGCAAACTCCACACGGACAGTGACCCAGAGCCGGGATCGAACCTGGGACCTCGGCGCCGTGAGGTTGCAGTGCTAACCACTGCGCCACTGTGCTGCCCTTGTACACTTACATTAACACTGCAGTGAAGTTACTGTGAAAAGCCCCAAGTCGCCACATTCCGGCGCCTGTTCGGGTACACAGAGGGAGAGTTCAGAATGTCCAAATTACCTAACAGCACGTCTTTCGGGACTTGTGGGAGGAAACCGGAGCACCCGGAGGAAACCCACGCAGACACTGGGAGAACGTGCAGACTCCACACAGACAGGGACCCAAGCCGGGAATCGAACCCGGGGCACTGGAGCTGTGAAGCCACAGTGCCAACCACTGTGCCACGGTGCTGAAATAGAGTGAGAGAAACAGAGAGTAAGAGAGAAATAGAGGGAGAGGAGGGAAGAGAGAAATCGAAAAAGATAGAGAGAAAGAGAGAAATAGAGAGAGCGAGGGAGAGAGAAAATGAGAGAGATAGAGAGAGAGTGAGAAATAGAGAGAGGGCGAGGGAGTGAGAAACAGAGATAGAGAGAGAGTGAGAAATAGAGAGAGAACGAGGGAGAGAGAAACAGAGAGAGTGAGAAATAGAGAGAGAGCGAGGGAATGAGAAACAGAGATAGAGTATAAAATAGAGAGAGCGTGAGGGAGAAAGAAACAGAGAGAGACAGAGAGAGTGAGAAATAGAGAACAAGGGAGAGAGAAACAGAGTGAGAAATAGAGAGCGAGGGAGTGAGAAACAGAGATAGAGTATGAAATAGAGAGAGCGTGAGGGAGAAAGAAACAGAGAGAGAGACAGAGAGAGAGTGAGAAATAGAGAGAGAAGAAGGGAGAGAGAAACAGAGGATTAACAGGAAGAGACAGGGAGATACAGGAACAGGCCAGTTCCATTGGAATGAGATTTTGCTCAACTGTTTTCCTTGCAGAACAGGCCATTCTGGTGGTGAAGGACCTTGCGGACGTTGAGGTGACGGCTCCTCATGGTGTGGTGCTGGAGTGCGAAATGTCAGTGCCTGTGATCAGACCCCCACAGTGGAGCCTGAATGGCCAGCTCCTTCATCACGGGAACGGGGTCCATGTGGAAAACAAGGGCACCATACAGAAGCTGATCCTCAGCAAAACCTCCCCTGGCATGAGTGGCGTGGTGAAGTTCACAGCGGGCAAGGCACGCAGCAGCGCACAGCTCACTGTCAAAGGTAAAGTTCTACGGCAGATTGCAGCACTGCGTTGTACAAGGGGTCAACTGGCATTTATATAACACCTCTAAAATAGTGAAACACACTAAGGTACTTCAGAGGATTCTTTTTTCAAAATTTAAAGTACCCATTTCATTTTTTTTCCAACTAAGGGGACATTTAGCCTGGCCAATCCACCTACCCTGCACATCTTTGGGTTGTGGGGGAGAAACCCACGCAGACACGGGGAGAATGTGCAAACTCCACACGGACAGTGACCCGGGGCTGGGATCGAACCCGGATTCCCGGCGCCATGAGGCAGCAGTGCTAACCACTGCGCCACTGGTCTACGCCTCCTTCAGAGAAACCTAATCAAATAAAACTTCATACGTCAAAGCAGCAGTTGTAATAAGTTTCAAAGCAGGAAAGAGAAGTTGAGGGGATTACGGAGGAAAGGCCAGAATTTAGGACGCAGTAGGTGGAGGCATGACCTCCATAATGCATTAAATTGGGAAAGCAGGAGGACTACCAATATCGCCCTGAGAGAGAGAGGGGACTGAGAGACACCAGTCAGTGTATAGATATCTCCCTGAGAGAGAGCCGGGACTGAGAGACACCAGTCAGTGTGCAGATATCTCCCTGTGAGAGAGGGGACTGAGGGACACCAGTCAGTGTATAGATATCTCCCTGAGAGAGAGCCGGGACTGAGAGACACCAGTCAGTGTACAGATATCTCCCTGAGAGAGAGGGGGGGACTGAGAGACACCAGTCAGTGTACAGATATCTCCAAGAGAGAGAGAGAGGGGACTGAGAGACACCGGTCAGTGTACAGATATCTCCCTGAGAGAGAGAGAGAGGGGACTGAGAGACCAGTCAGTGTACAGAAATCTCCCTGAGAGAGAGAGAGGGGACTGAGAGACCAGTCAGTGTACAGCTATCTCCCTGAGAGAGGGGACTGAGAGACAGCAGTCAGTGTACAAGATATCTGTTCACTGACTGCTGTCTCTCAGTCCCCTCTCTCAGGGAGATAGCTGTACACTGACTGGTCTCTCTGACTGATATCTTCCTGAGAGAGAGGGGACTGAGAGACACCAGTCAGTGTACAGATATCTCCCTGAGAGAGGGACTGAGAGACACCAGTCAGTGTACAGATATCTCCCTGAGAGAGGGGACTGAGAGACACCAGTCAGTGTACAGATATCTCCCTGAGAGAGGGGACTGGGAGACACCAGTCAGTGTACAGATATCTCCCTGAGAGAGGGGACTGAGAGACACCAGTCAGTGTACAGATAGCTCCCTGAGAGGGGACTGAGAGACACCAGTCAGTGTACAGATATCTCCCTGAGAGAGAGAGGGGACTGAGAGACACCAGTCAATGTACAGATAGCTCCCTGAGAGAGGGGACTGAGAGACAGCAGTCAGTGTACAAGATATCTCCCTGAGAGAGAGGGGACTGAGAGACACCAGTCAATGTACAGATAGCTCCCTGAGAGGGGACTGAGAGACACCAGTCAGTGTATAGATATCCCCCTGAGAGAGAGGACTGAGAGACACCAGTCAGTGTACAGATAGCTCCCTGAGAGAGCGATTACATGGAAAATGTGAATAATTATGAATCATTTAGATGAATAAAATTTGCTCTGCATGTGATTGTTTTGGCAATTCCTGTAATGCCCAAACGTTGCCACAAGGGGCCAGTGGTGAGCTTCCTGGTCCCAGCCACAGGCCAATGAATGTCCTCACTCACAGGCTGCCACAATGCAGAGCAGTGAGTTGGCTTGGTGCAGTTCCTGTTTATGTTCACAGTGGAATTCCAAGCTGCCTGATAGTGTTTTATAGCAAAGTCTCTCTGCCACATCACTGGGGCCTCAATACCCTTCTCTCTGTAACAGCGAACATGTTCAGAGATAAATCCTTTCTGTTGCTGAAACAGCCTGCTCCTGGTTGATTCACTTCCTCTCCAAATTCATATTTACATCAAGTCTGCACAGCATAAACTGGCCGTTTGGCCCATCTAATCTATCCCAGCCTCTGCCCCACACAATCTTCATCCTACTTGATCTCACCACATTAATATATTGTTTTATATCCCCCTCCCCTCCATGTGTTTGTTTAGCTTCTTTTCAAATGCATCTTTGTTTTTTGTGTCTGTTAATCCATGTGCTAGAATTATTTCATGTGGATGCGGCCGTCACTGACTAAGCCAGCATTTGTTGTCCATCCTAATTATTCTTCAGAAGGTGGTGGTGAGCTGCCTTCTTGAACCGCTGCAGTCTCTGAGGTGTAGGTACACCCCCTGTGCTGTTAGGGAGGGAGTTCCACTATTTTGACCCAGCGACAGTGAAGGAACGGCCGATATATTTCCAAGTCAGGATGGTGAGTGACTTGGACGGGAACCTCCAGGTGGTGGGGTTCCCAGGTATCTGCTGCTCTTGTCCTTCTAGATGGTAGTGGTCGTCGTGGGTTTGGAAGGTGTTATCAAAGGAGCCTTGGCGAGTTACTGCAGTGCATCTTGTAGATGGTGGAGGGAGTGAATGGTGTAGGTGCTGATTAAGCAGGTTACTTTGTCCTGGATGGTGTCGAGCTGCTAATAATAATCTTTATTAGTCTCGCAAGTAGGCTCACATTAAGACGACAATGAAGTTACTGTGAAAATCCCCTCGTCGCCACATTCCGGCGCCTGTTCGGGTACACGGAGGGAGAATTCTGAATGTCCAATTCACCGAACAAGCACGTCTTTCGGGACTTGTGAAAGGAAACCGGAGCACCCGGAGGAAACCCACGCAGACCTAGGGAAAAAGTGCAGACTCTGCACAGACAGTGACCTACGCCGGGAATTGAACCTGGGACCCGGGTGTGCTAACCACTGTGCTGCCCATTTCTTGAGTGTTGTTGGAGATTTATTCTTTCTTGGGATTTGGGTGTCATAGACACAGAGTTACATAGAAGATAGGAGCAGGAGGAGGTCTTTTGGCCCTTCGAGCCTGCTCCGCCATTCATCACCATCATGGCTGATCATCCAACTCAATCCTGCTTTCTCCCCATAGCCTTTGATCCCATTCTCCCCAAGTGCTATATACAGCCGTCTCGTGACTATATTCAAAGTTTTAGCATCAACTCCTTCCTGTGGTAATGAATTCCACAGGATCTTTCTGGACATTTCTTTACTCTTTGTGTGAAGAAATGTCTCCTTATAGAACATAGAACAGTACAGCACCGAACAGGCCCTTCGACCCTCGATGTTGTGCCGGCCATTGTCCGAAACCAAGATCAAGCTATCCCACTCCCTGTCATTCTGGTGTGCTCCATGTGCCTATCCAATAACCGCTTGAAAGTTCCTAAAATGTCCAACTCCACTATCACAGGAGGCAGTTCATTCCACACCCTAACCACTCTCTGAGTAAAGAACCTACCTCGGACATCCCTCCTAAATCTCCCACCCTGAACCTTATAGTTATGCCCCCTTGTAACAGCTACATCTATCTGAGGAAATAGTCTCTGAACGTCCACTCTATCTAACCCCCTCATCATCTTATAAACCTCTATTAAGTCGCCTCTCATCCTCCTCCGCTCCAAAGAGAAAAACCCTAGCTCCCTCAATCTTTCCTTATAAGACCTATCCTGCAAACCAGGCAGCATCCTGGTAAATCTCCTTTGCACCCTTTCCAATGCTTCCACATCCTTCCCGTAATGAGGTGACCAGAACTGCACACAATACTCCAAATGTTGTCTCACCAGGGTCATGTACAGTTGCAGCATAATCCAGCATAAACTCAAGCCCCCGTTAATAAACGCTAACACACTATAAGCCTTCTTCACGGCTCTATCCACTTGAGTGGCAACCTTCAGAGATCTGTGGACATGAACCCCAAGATCTCTCTGTTCCTCCACATTCCTCAGAACCCTGCTGTTGACCCTGTAATCCGCATTCAAAGTTTTTCTACCAAAATGAATCACCTCGCATTTATCAGGGTTAAACTCCATCTGCCATTTTTCAGCCCAGCTCTGCATCCTATCAATGTCTCTTTGCAGCCTACAACAGCCCTCCACCTCATCCCATAACAGCCCTCCACCTCATCCCATAACAGCCCTCCACCTCATCCCATAACAGCCTCCCCGAACAGGTGCCGGAATGTGGCGACTAGGGGCTTTTCACAGTAACTTCATTGAAGTCTACTTGTGACAATAAGCGATTTTCATTTCATTTTCATTTTCATCCACTACTCCACCAATCTTGGTGTCATCAGTAAATTTACTGACCCACCATTCAGCCCCCTCCTCCAAGTCATTGATAAAAATCACAAATAGCAGAGGACCCAGCACTCATCCCTGTGGTACACCGCTGGTAACTGGTCTCCAGTCTGAAAATTTTCCATCCACCACCACCCTCTGTCTTCTATGAGATAGCCAGTTACTTATCCAATTGGCCAAATTTCCCTCTATCCCACACCTCCTTACTTTCTTCATAAGCCGACCACGGGGAACCTTATCAAACGGCTTACTAAAATCCATGTATACGACATCACCTGCTCTACCTTCATCTACACACTTAGTTACCTCCTCAAAGAATTCAATCAAATTTGTGAGGCAAGACTTACCCTTCACGAATCCGTGTTGACTATCCCGGATTAAGCTGCATCTTTCCAAATGGTCATAAATCCTATCCTTCAGGACCTTTTCCATTAACTTACCGACCACCGAAGTAAGACTGGCCTATAATTACCAGGGTCATTCCTATTCCCTTTCTTGAACAGAGGAACAACATTTGCCACTCTCCAGTCCTCTGGCACTATCCCTGGGGACAGTGAGGACCCAAAGATCAAAGCCAAAGGCTCTGCAATCTCATCCCTTGCCTCCCAAAGAATCCTTGGATATATCCCATCTGGCCCAGGGGATTTGTCGACCCTAAGGTTTTTCAAAATTGCTAATACATCCTGCCTCAGAACATCGACCTCCTCCAGACTTCCCACCTGTATCACACTCTCATCCTCAAAAACATGGCCCCTCTCCTTGGTGAACACTGAAGAAAAGTATTCATTCAACGCCTCTCCTATTTCTTCTGATTCCATGCACAAGTTCCCACTACTGTCCTTGACCGGCCCTACCCTCACCCTGGTCATTCTTTTATTTCTCACAATAGAGTAAAAAGCCTTGGGGTTTTTCTTGATCCGACCCGCCAAGGACTTCTCATGCCCCCTCCTAGCTCTCCTAAGCCCTTTTTTTTTTTAGCTCATTCCTTGCTACCTTGTAACCCTTAAGTGACCCAATTGAACCTTGTTTTCTTATCCTTACATATGCTTCCTTTTTCCTCTTGACAAGACATTCAACCTCTTTTGTGAACCATGGTTCCCTCACACGGCCATTTCCTCCCTGCCTGACAGGGACATACCTATCAAGACACGTAGTATTTGTTCCTTGAACAAGCTCCACTTTTCATTTGTGCTTTTCCCTGACAGTTTCTGTTCCCATCTTATGCGCCCTAATTCTTGCCTAATTGCATCATAATTACCCCTCCCCCAATTATAAACCTTGCCCTGCCGTATGGTCCTATCTATCTCCATTGCAATAGTGAAAGACACCGAATTGTGGTCACTATCTCCAAAGTGCTCTCCCACAAACAAATCTAACACTTGGCCCGGTTCATTACCCAGTACCAAATCCAATGTGGCACCTCTCGTGTCGGCCTATCCACGTATTGTGTGAGGAAACCCTCCTGCACACACTGTACAAAAACTGCCCCATCCGAACTGTTCGACCTATAGAGGTTCCAATCAATATTTGGAAAGTTAAAGTCACCCATGACAACTACCCTGAGACCTCCACACCTATCCATAATCTGTTTTGCAATTTCTTCCTCCACATCTCTGTTACTATTTGGGGGCCTATAGAAAACTCCTAACAACGTGACCGTTCCTTTCCTATTTCTAACTCGGCCCATATTACCTCGGTAGGAAGATCCCCTTTGAACTGCCTTCTGCAGCCGTTAAACTATCCTTGATTAACAATGCTACTCCTCCACCTCTTTTACCACTTTCCCTACTCTTACTGAAACATCTATACCCCGGAACTTCCAGCAACCATTCCTGTCCCTGTTCTAACTATGTCTCCATTTCGGACAGAGATAAGGAGAGGGAAGATCCAGCAGAGGAGAGCTGCTGATTGGCTGTTGCAGGGAAAATTTGCATCAGTGCATTGTGGCCACTGTATCTAGAAGGTGGTTTGTGGAGGAGCTGTTGTCAAATGATGTTGTTGATGATGACAAACCATGTTGTCATCTCTGGTTTATTGCCGGTGCCACGTGCTAGCAAGGTGAGGAACAGGGAGAGAGTGCAGATAAACACGTGGCTGCAGGGATGGTGTAGGAGGGAGGGGTTCAGTTACGTGGATAATTGGAGCATATTCTGGGGAAGGTGGGACCTGTACAGACAGGACGGTTTGCACCTGAACCAGAGGGGCACCAATATCCTGGGAGGACTGAGATGATTGATCTTCGACAACCACACCATCGTCCTTTGGTATGGTTCCAACCAGTTTTCCCAGAATCCCACAGACTTCAGTTTTGCCAATGTCGCTTGATGCCAAATTCAGCCAAATGCCACCTTATTCTCAACCTCCCCACTCTCTGGGTAAAGATTAATATTTATTAGTGACCATCTTATATTTATGATGCCATAACTGATCTCCTGCACAGGTTGAAACATATTTTCTACGTTTACCAGATCAGAATATTGTTGATATTTTCTTTGTTTTGTTTTCAGCTGATTAGAATCGGTGGGTTGGAACAGATTTATCCTTCGCCCGGACAATTGAACACAAAGACATGCACGCTCCCCACTGGACCATGAAGGCAGTAATGTTTTGCCACCTGATTTCAGGGACTTCTCAACTCACTTTGCTCGGAACAGGCAACATCGCACAGAGAACTCCCATGTCAGCTTTTGATTCTGACCCATGTCAGCTTTTGATTCTGACCCGTCTCTGCATCTCATCCTCCCTCCGCCTCACTACTGGAGAGTGAGCTCTCAGGTGCTGGGGAACTCCACTCAGTTTATTCCCTTCCCTTCTCCAAGGCTGCGCCCGCCTGCTCCAAACCCAGTTCACCAACCAAACATTTGGTCATTAATCTTCTGCTCCATCTTAGCATCAATCTGCACAAATCCCTTTGGGATATTTATTTCTGCACCAGCAGCAGCTGCATTTTGACCGATGAACACAATTGCTGACGAGGCGCCCTGGCAGTCGTGTCCACCCATATTTAACAATAGAGAGAAAGCTTAGGCCCTGGCATGGTTGATGTCACACAACCTACCATTCCACTCTGACACAGTTCCAGCAATGCACTGGTTGGCAGACAGTGAGGACGGACTGGTGGTTGTTGGGCTGGGACCTTCGGAGTGCTCTCGATTCCAGTCAGCAACACAGTTGCTTCATGCTGTTATTACCTCCTGTAATAAAACTTTGCACCGGATGGTAGTTCTCGTGTTTTATTTCCACCTTCAAGTTTGGACCAAGAAGAATTAGACCGTACAGCCCGTCATGTCTGCGCCATGATTCAATAAGATCATTGGCTGATTTTCTGCCTCAACTCCCATTTCCCTCGATTCCCCGAGCGACCAAAAATCTGTCTACCCAACAGCCTTAAATGTACTCAACGACGGAGCACCCACAACACACTGGGATAGAGAATTCCGAAGATTCACAACCAGAAATTTCTCCTAAATGATCTACCCTTAGTCCTTAGATTCCCTGATCAGCAGAAACAACCTCTTGAGCGTTTATTCTGTCAAACCCATTCGGGACCTTGTAGGTTCCAATCGCCTCTCATTCTTCTAAATCCCAGAGAATATAAATCCAGTTTACACTTGGCCTCTCGTCAAAGGGTAACCCTCTCATCCCAGGGACCAATCGAGTGAACCTTCGCTGTACCGCGTCCTATGCAAGTATATCCTTCCTTAAATATGGAAATTGCATGGCAGCAAGGTGGCGCAGTGGGTTAGCACTGCTGCCTCACGGCGCCAAGGTCCCAGGTTCAATCCCGGCTCTGGGTCACTGTCCGCGTGGAGTTTGCACATTCTCCCCATGTTTATGTGGGTTTCGCCCCCACAACCCAAAAGATCGCAGGGTAGGTGGATTGGCCATGCAAAATTGCCCCTTAATTGGAAAAAATGAATTGGGCATTCTAAAATTTTAAAAAAATATATGGAGACTGCGCACACTATTCAAGGTGTGGTCTCACCAAAGCCCCACACAATTGTAGCAAGACTGGTTTATTGTTGCATTCCAATCCTTCGGCAACCATAGAACATAGAACATAGAACGATACAGCGCAGTACAGGCCCTTCGGCCCTCGATGTTGCACCGACATGGAAAAAATCTAAAGGCCATCTAACCTACACTATGCCCTTATCATCCATATGCTTATCCAATAAACTTTTAAATGCCCTCAATGTTGGCGAGTTCACTACTGTTGCAGGTAGGGCATTCCACGGCCTCACCACTCTTTGCGTAAAAAACCCACCTCTGACCTCTGTCCTATATCTATTACCCCTCAATTTAAGGCTATGTCCCCTCGTGCTAGCCACCTCCATCCGCGGGAGAAGGCTCTCGCTGTCCACCCTATCTAACCCTCTGATCATTTTGTATGCCTCTATTAAGTCACCTCTTAACCTTCTTCTCTCTAACGAAAACAACCTCAAGTCCATCAGCCTTTCCTCATAAGATTTTCCCTCCATACCAGGCAACATCCTGGTAAATCTCCTCTGCACCCGTTCCAAGGCTTCCACGTCCTTCCTATAATGAGGTGACCAGAACTGTATGCAATACTCCAAATGCGGCCGTACTAGAGTTTTGTACAACTGCAACATGACCTCATGGCTCCGGAACTCAATCCCTCTACCAATAAAGGCCAACACACCATAGGCCTTCTTCACAACCCTATCAACCTGGGTGGCAACTTTCAGGGATCTATGTACATGGACACCGAGATCCCTCTGCTCATCCACACTACCAAGAATTTTACCATTAGCCAAATATTCCGCATTTCTGTTATTCTTTCCAAAGTGAATCACCTCACACTTCTCCACATTAAACTCCATTTGCCACCTCTCAGCCCAGCTCTGCAGCTTATCTATGTCCCTCTGTAACCTGCAACATCCTTCCGCACTGTCTACAACTCCACCGACTTTAGTGTCATCAGCAAATTTACTCACCCATCCTTCCGCGCCCTCCTCTAGGTCATTTATAAAAATGACAAACAGCAACGGCCCCAGAACAGATCCTTGTGGTACGCCACTCGTAACTGAACTCCATTCTGAACATTTCCCATCAACTACCACTCTCTGTCTTCTTTCAACTAGCCAATTTCTGATCCACATCTCTAAATCACCCTCAATCCCCAGCCTCCGTATTTTCTGCAATAGCCGACCGTGGGGAACCTTATCAAACGCTTTACTGAAATCCATATACACCACATCAACTGCTCTACCCTCGTCAACCTGTTCAGTCACCTTCTCAAAGAACTCGATAAGGTTTGTGAGGCATGACCTACCCTTCACAAAACCATGCTGACTGTCCCTAATCATATTATTCCTATCTAGGTGATTATAAATCGTATCTTTTATAATCCTCTCCAAGACTTTACCCACCACAGACGTTAGGCTCACCGGCCTATAGTTACCGGGGTTATCTCTACTCCCCTTCTTGAACAAAGGGACCACATTTGCTATCCTCCAGTCCTCTGGCACTATTCCTGTAGCCAACGATGACCTAAAAATCAAAGCCAAAGGCTCAGCAATCTCTTCCCTGGCTTCCCAGAGAATCCTAGGATAAATCCCATCCGGCCCCGGGGACTTATCTATTTTCACCTTGTCCAGAATTGCCAACACTTCTTCCCTACGCACCTCAATGCCATCTATTCTAATAGCCTGGGTCTCAGCATTCTCCTCCACAATATTATCTTTTTCCTGAGTGAATACTGACGAAAAGTATTCATTTAGTATCTCGCTTATCTCCTCAGCCTCCACACCTTGACTAGCAGCGCCACACCTCCCCCTCTTTTGCCCCCTTCTCTGAGCTTACTAAAACACCTAAACCCCGGAACCTGCAACAACCATTCCTGTCCCTGCTCTATCCATGTCTCTGAAATGGCCACAACATCGAAGTCCCAGGTACCAACCCATGCTGCCAGTTCCCCTACCTTATTTCGTATACTCCTGGCATTGAAGTAGACACACTTCAAACCACCTACCTGAACACTGGCACCCTCCTGCGAAGTCAAATCTGTGCTCCTGACCTCTATACTCTCAATCTCCCGTACCCCAAAACTACAATCCATGTGCCATTTGTCTTCCTAACTGACTGCAGTAACAGTATGAGAAGCAGAAATTCCGAGGGATGGATGCACCGTCCGTGGTTAACTGAAAAAGTTAAAGTTGGTATCAAACGTTTTTTTAAAAAAGCACATAATTGCGCAAAGACAGGAGTCAGGTCCAAGATTGGACAGAATATTTTAAAACAGGAAAGAATGACTCAAAGATTAATAAGGAAGGAAAAATTGAGAGGAGTGAAAGATGGCCAGAAACATAAAGGCAGATAGTAAGAGTTTCTATAAATACTTTAAAAAAGTGAATAAAGTGAGTGTCGGTCCAATAGAAAGTGAGTCTAGGGAATTAATAATGGAAAGGAAGGACATGCAGGTATTTCACTATAAGGGACGAGGGTAGTGTAGTTGATGTAGTTTACATGGATCTCAGCAAGGTATTTCACAAGGTTCCACATGGGAAACTTCTAAAGGCGGCAAATAGACATCGAATACAGGGAAACTTGATAAGGTGGATTCAAAGCTGGCTGAGCTGTAGGATGCACAGGGTGATGACAGACGGCTGCTTTAGTTTCTGGAAGCTAGTGTCCAGTGGCGTTCCACAGGGATCTGTACTATGTCCTCTATAATTCCCTGCTGATGAAGGATCCCGAAAACACGATACGAGACATCACGGACCCTGGCACCTGGGAGGCAACACACCAACCGCGAGTCGCTCTCGTTCCCACAGAATCTCCTGTCTATCCCCCTAACTATGGAGTCTCCAATGATTAATGCTCTACACATCTTCCCCTTTCCCTTCTGAGCAACAGGGACAGACTCTGTGCCAGAGACCTCTACCCCATGGCTTACCCCTGGTAAGTCGTCCCACCCCCCCACCAGTGTCCAAAGCGGTATACTGTGGGAAGTGCACCCATCTCCAGCTCCTCAGAAACCGTGTTATGGAACTGGAGTTGGATGAACTTCGGATCATTCGGGAGGCATAGATAGAAGCTTCAGGGATGTAGTTACTCTGAAGAATGTAGATGGGTGACGGTGAGAGTGGCTGGGAGGAAGCAGTCAGTACAGGGATCCCTTGTGGCCGTTCCCCTTAGTAACAAGTATACCACTTTGGACACTGGTGGGGGACGACGACTTACCAGGGGTAAGCCATGGGGTACAGGTCTCTGGCACAGAGTCTGTCCCTGTTGCTCAGAAGGGAAGGGAGGAGAGGTGCAGAGCATTATTCATTGGAGACTCCATAGTTAGGGGGATAGACAGGAGATTCTGTGGGAACAAGAGAGACTCGCGGTTGGTGTGTTACCTCCCAGGTGCCAGGGTCCGTGATGTCTCGTATCGTGTTTTCGGGATCCTTAAGGGGGAGGGGGAGCAGCCCCAAGTCGTGATCCACATAGGCACCAACGACATAGGTAGGAAAAGGGATAGGGATGTAAGGCAGGAATTCAGGGAGCTAGGGTGTAAACTTAGCGCTAGAACAATTATCTCTGGGTTGATACCCGTGCCACGTGCTAGCGAGACGAGGAATAGGGAGAGAGAACAATTGAACACGTGGCTACAGGGATGGTGCAAGAGGGAGGGTTTCAGATACCTGGATAATTGGGGCTCATTCTGGGGTAGGTGGGACCTCTACAAACAGAATGATCTACACCTGGACCAGAGGGGTACCAATATCCTTGAGGGGGGGAAATTTGCTAATGCTCTTCGGGAGGGTTTAAACTAATTCAGCAGGGGGTTGGGAACCTGAATTGTAGCTCCAGTATACAGGAGGTTGAGAGTAGTGAGATCATGAGTAAGGTTTCAAGGTTGCAGGAGTGTACCAGCAGGCAGGAAGGTGGTTTAAAGTGTGTCTACATCAACGCCAGGAGCATCCGGAATAAGTTGTGTGAACTTGCAGCATGGGTTGGTACCTGGGACTTTGATGGTGTGGCCATTTCGGAGGCATGGCTAGAGCAGGGACAGGAATGGTTGTTGCAGGTTTCGGGGTTTAGATTTTGGGAGCACGGTAGCATGGTGGTTAGCATAAATGCTTCACAGCTCCAGGGTCCCAGGTTCGATTCCCGGCTGGGTCACTGTCTGTGCGGAGTCTGCACGTCCTCCCCGTGTGTGCGTGGGTTTCCTCCGGGTGCTCCGGTTTCCTCCCACAGTCCAAAGATGTGCGGGTTAGGTGGATTGGCCATGCTAAATTGCCCGTAGTGTCCTAAAAAGTAAGGTTGGGGGGGGGGTTGTTGGGTTACGGGTATAGGGTGGATACGTGGGTTTGAGTAGGGTGATCATTGCTCGGCACAACATCGAGGGCCGAAGGGCCTGTTCTGTGCTGTACTGTCCTATCTTCTATATTTCAGTAAGCTCAGGGAAGGTAGTAAAAGAGGGGGTGGGGTGGTATTGTTAGTCAGGGACAGTATTACGGTGGCAGAAAGGACGTTTGATGAGGACTCCCTGTTGGGAGTTTTCTATAGGCCTCCAAAAAGTTCCAGATACGTAGAGAAAAGGATTGCAAAGATGATGATTCTGGATAGGAGTGAAAGTAACAAGGTAGTTGTTATGGGGGACTTTAACTTTCCAAATATTGACTGGAAACGCTATAGATCGAGTACTTTAGATGGGTCCATTTTTGTCCAATGTGTGCAGGAGGGTTTCCTGACACAGTATGTAGTTAGGCCAACAAGAGGCGAAGCCACATTGGATTTGGTACTGGGGTAATGAACCAGGACAAGTGCTAGATTTGGAGGTAGGTTAGCACTTTGGTGATAGTGACCACAATTCAGTTACGTTTACTTTAGCGATGGAAAGGGATAGGTATATACCGCAGGGCAAGTTATAGCTGGGGGAAAGGCAATTATGATGCGGAGGCAAGACTTAGGATGCATAGGATGTGGAAGGAAACTGCAGGGGATGGGCACAATTGAAATGTGGAGCTCGTTCAAGGAACAGCTACTGCGTGTCCTTGATAAGTATGTACCAGTCAGGCAGGGAGGAAGTGGTCGAGCGAGGGAACTATGGTTTACTAAAGTAGTTGAATCACTTGTCAAGAGGAAGAAGGAGGCTTATGTAAAGATGAAATGTGAAGGTTCAGTTAGGGCGCTCGAGAGTTACAAGTTAGCCATGAAGGCCCTAAAGAGAGAGCTAAGAAGAGCCAGGAGGGGACATGAGAAGTCTTTGGCAGGTCGAATTAAGGATAACCCTAAAGATTTCTATAAGTATGTCAGGAATAAAAGAATGACTAGGGTAAGAGTAGGGCCAGTCAAGGACAGTAGTGGGAAGTTGTGCGTGGAGTCCGAGGCCATAGGAGAGGTGCTAAATGAATATTTTTTTGTCAGTATTCACGGTGGAAAAAGACAATGTTATCGAGGAGAATACTGAGATACAGGCTACTAGACTAAAAGGGCTTGAGGTTCATAAGGAGGAGGTGTTAGCAATTCTGGAAAGCCTGAAAATAGATAAGTCCCCTGGGCCGGATGGGATTTATCCTAGGATTCTCTGGGAAGCTAGGTTGGAGATTGCTGAGCTTTTGGCTTTGATCTTTATGCCATCATTGTCTACAGGAATAGTGCCAGAAGACTGGAGGATAGCAAATGTTGTCCCCTTGTTCAAGAAGGGGAGTAGAGACAACCCCGGTAACTATAGACCAGTGAGCCTTACTTCTGTTGTGGGCAAAGTCTTGGAAAGGTTTATAAGAGATAGGATTTATAATCATCTAGAAAGGAATAATTTGATTAGGGATAGTCAACATGGTTTTGTGAAGGGTAGGTAGTACCTCACAAACGTTATTGAGTTCTTTGAGAAGGTGACCAAACAGGTGGACGAGGGTAAAGCAGTTGATGTGGTGTATATGGATTTCAGTAGAGTTTGACAAGGTTCCCCATTGTAGGCTATTGCAGAAAATAGGGAGGCATGGGATTCAGGGTGATTTTGCAGTTTGGATCAGACATTGGCTCGCTGTAAGAAGACAGAGGGTGGTGGTTGATGGGACATGTTCAGCCTGGAGCTCAGTTACTAGTGGTGTACCACAAGGATCTGTTTTGGGGCCACTGCTGTTTGTCATTTTTATAAATGACCTGGAGGAGGGCGTAGAAGGATGGTGAGTAAATTTTCAGATGACACTAAAGTCGGTGGAGTTGTGGACAGTGCGGAAGGATGTTGCAGATTACAGAGGGACATAGATAAGCTGCAGAGCTGGGCTGAGAGGTGGCAAATGGAGTTTAATGCAGAAATGTGTGAGGTGATTCATTTTGGAAGGAGTAACAGGAACAGAGTACTGGGCTAATGGTAAGGTTCTTGGTAGTGTGAATGAGCAGAGAGATCTCAGTGTCCATATACATAGTTGCCACCCAGGTTGAGAGGGTTGTTAAGAAGGCGTACGGTGTGGTAGCTTTTATTAGTAGAGGAATTGAGTTTCGGAGCCATGAGGTCATGTTGCAGCTGTACAAAACTCTGGTGCGGCCGCAGTGGGAGGAAATCGGAGCAGCCAGAGGAAGCCCACGCAGACATGGGGAGAACGTGCAGACTCTGCACAGACAGCAGTTCAGAGAAGGTTCACTAGATTAATACCTGGGAAGGCCGGCTTGTATCCACTTGAGTTTAGAAAATTAAAAGGTGACATGATTGAAATATACAAGACACTGAAGAGACCTAATGGGTGGATGTGGAGAGGAGGTTTCTCTCTTGCAGGAATATCTAGAATTCAGGGTCAGTTTCAAAATAAATGGCAGAGATGAGAAAACTTTTCCCTCAGAGGATCGTGAGTCTCTGGAACTCCCTTCCTCAAAAGGTGGTGGAAGCAGTCCCTGAATATATTTTAGACATAGCTGGATAGATCCTTGATTAACAAGGGGGGTGAAAAGTTATTGGCGGTTGGCAGGTATGTGGGGCCGAGGTTACAATCAGATTAGCCATGATCTTATTAAATGGCGGAGCAGGCTTGAAGGGCCGAGTGGCCTACTCCGCATGTGGCGTTCCTTGTACGAATAAACCCAAGTCTCTCGTAGATCATAGAATTTACAGTGCAGGAGGAGGCCATTCGGCCCATCAAGTCTGCACCTGCCCTTGGAAAGAGCACCCTATACCCTTAACCCAGTGACCCCACCTAACCTGGACACCAAGGGCAATTTAGCATGGCCAATCCACCTAACCTGCACATCTTTGGACTGTGGGAGGAAACCGGAGCATCCCCACGCAGACACAGGGAGAAAGTGCAAACTCCAGTCAGTGACCCAAGCCAGGAATTGAACCTGGGACCCTGGAGCTGTGAAGCAATTGTGCTACCGTGCCCTCCCCCCCCTCCCCAACATAAATATTTACAAGTTTCATGGTTTTAATATTCTGCTTTTCTATGCTTATGACCAAAGTGAATAACCTCACATCATAGTCCACCTGTCGTCACCTTGTGGCCACTTGGCCCCTCGAGCCTGCCCAGCCATTCGATAAGATCATGGCTGATGCAATTTAACTTAAGCTCCTGCAGTTCTGACCAATGTGCATCCCTGATTTTCATTGCTCTGCTTTTAGCCGATGCATCTCCAGCTGTCTCGATCCTAAACTCTGGAATGCCCTCCCTTACCATCTTTCCTGCAAGGCACTCCTTAATAGTTACCCTCACTGACCAAACATTTGGTCACCTGATTCAATATCAGTTTAATTATGCTCCTGTGAAAAGCCTTTTCATGTTTTCCGACATTAAAGTCATTGTATGAATGTACATAGTTATCTAACACACCCAGCTTCCATCAGAGAAATGCACTAACCTGATGAACTCTTGTGGGAAGGGTTTTTGAAAAAGAGAAAATGTCCTTGAAGAGCACCCTTCATTCTTCATCTACTGTTGGTCTATGTGGTCCATGATGGTACTCACAGCTTTCCAGAGGACCGAGGTTGCTGAAGGCATCTCAAAGAACTGTCTTCTACCATTCCAGTACACCTAACTTAACCCATTCAGAAAGCAGGAACTACCTGTTCTTCAGCAATAGATGTCAGACTCAGTGGGCTGAATGGCCTACATCTGCTCCTACATATTATGGTCTTACTGGCTACGGGGCGGGGGGGGGGGGGGGGGGCACTTCCCAGAGCTGTAACCCTAGGGACAGAGAGCCCGTATAGATGGGGATGAGATACTTCCCTATCTGCTGGGCCATCATTGAAAAGCCATTTCCCCCCAGTTTCTCTTTTCCCAAATTCTACCTTGTCTCCTGAAGGCATCAAATCTTCCTGGGTTACCGCACCAGACCCTCGTCAACCATGGGTACACATTGTGTGTGGGCCGAGATGATGAGGAATTATTTGGCTCTTTGAGCACGCGAGGCATTGTAACGGAGCTTGAAATTGGCCACCATCCAGACATTCACACATTTTTCTAGCAGAAGCTTTCTATAGGAATAAAAGAATGACTAAGGTAAGAGTAGGGCCAGTCAAGGACAGTAGTGGGAAGTTGTGCGTGGAGTCAGAGGAGATAGGAGAGGTGTTAAATGAGTATTTTTCGTCAGTATTCACACAGGAAAAAGACAAAGTTGTCGAGGAGAATACTGAGATACAGGCTACTGGACTAGAAGGGCTTGAGGTTCATAAGGAGGTGGTGTTAGCGATTCTGGAAAGTGTGAAAATATTTAAGTCCCCTGGGCCGGATGGGATTTATCCTAGGATTCTCTGGGAAGCTAGGGAGGAGATTGCTGAGCCTTTGATCTTTAAGTCATCTTTGTCTACAGGAATAGTGCCAGAGGACTGGAGGATAGCAAATGTTGTCCCCTTGTACAAGAAGGGGAGTAGAGATAACCCCGGTAACTATAGACCAGTGAGCCTTACTTCTGTTGTGGGAAAAGTCTTGGAAAGGTTTATAAGAGATAGGATGTATAATCATCTGGAAAGGAATAATTTGATTAGAGATAGTGAACATGATTTTGTGAAGGGTAGGTCGTGCCTCACAAACCTCATTGAGTTCTTCGAGAAGGTGACCAAACAGGTGGATGAGGGTAAAGCAGTTGATGTGGTGTATATGGATTTCATTAAAGCGTTTGATAAGGTTCCCCACGGTAGGCTATTGCAGAAAATACAGAGGCATGGGATTCAGGGTGATTTAGCAGTTTGGATCAGAAATTGGCTAGCTGATAGAAGACAAAGAGTGGTGGTAGATGGGAAATGTTCTGACTGGTGTCCAGTTACTAGTGGTGTGCCACAAGGATCTGTTAGGTGGATTGGCCATGCTAAATTGCCCGTAGTGTAAGGTTAATGGGGGGATTGTTGGGTTATGGGTATACGGGTTACGTGGGTTTAAGTAGGGTGATCATTGCTCGGCACAACATCGAGGGCCGAAGGGCCTGTTCTGTGCTGTACTGTTCTATGTCTATGTTTTGGGGTCGTTGCTGTGTCATTTTTATAAATGACCTGGAGGAGGGCGTAGAAGGATGGGTGAGTAAATTTGCAGATGACACTAAAGTCGGTGGAATTGTGGACAGTGCAGAAGGATGTTACAAGTTACAGAGGGACATAGATAAGCTGCAGAGCTGGGATGACAGGTGGCAAATGGAGTTTAATGCAGAAAAGTGTGAGGTGATTCATTTTGGAAGGAATAACAGGAAGGCAGAGTACTGGGCTAATGGTAAGATTCTTGGTAGTGTGGACGAGCAGAGGTATCTCGGTGTCCGTGTCCATAGATCCCTGAAAGGTGCCACCCAGGTTGAGAGGGTTGTTAAGAAGGCGTACGGTGTGTTAGCTTTTATTGGTAGAGGGATTGAGTTTCAGAGCCATGAGGTCATGTTGCAGTTGTACAAAACTCTGGTGCGGCCGCATTTGGAGTATTGTGTGCAGTTCTGGTCGCCACATTATAGGAAGGATGTGGAAGCATTGGAAAGGGTGCAGAGCAGATTTACAAGAATGTTGCCTGGTATGGAGGGAAGATCATATGAGGAAAGGCTGAGGGACTTGAGGCTGTTTTCGTTAGAGAGAAGGTTAAGAGGTGACTTAATTGAGGCATACAAGATGATCAGACGATTAGATAGGGTGAACATCGAGAGCCTTTTTCCTCGGATGGTGATGTCCAGCACGAGGGGACATAGCTTTAAATTGAGGGGAGATAGATACAGGACGGATGACAGAGGTAGGTTCTTTACTCAGAGAGTAGTAAGGGTGTGGAATGCCCTGCCTGCAACAGTAGTGGACTTGCCAACACTAAACGCATTCAAATGGTCATTGGATAGGCATACGGACAATAAGGGAATAGTGTAGAGGGACTTTAGAGGGGTTTCACAGGACGGCGCAATATCGTGGGCCTAAGGGCCTGTACTGCGCTGTAAGGTTCTAAGTCACCAACATCGATCGTAACCCACACCTCACCTCCGAGTACTGGGCTGCACACCGGCAACTGCAACACATTGACTAACACAGGTATCACCTGGGAGCCAGGCCACGGAGAGTCAGTTCACTTGTCGATTCTTCAAAACACCGAACACTAACCCCCCCCCCCCCCACCATTTAAAGTGAAACACCAACTCTTGCCTGGGGAGTCAGCCGGTGGGTTTGAATGAGTCCATAGCGCTCTAGTACAATACTGAGGGACTGCTGCACATGATGTGGAGATGCCGGCGTTGGACTGGGGTGAGCACAGTAAGAAGTCTGACAACACCAGGTTAAAGTCCAACAGGTTTGTTTCAAACACTAGCTTTCGGAGCACTGCTCCTTCCTCACCTGATTCATCAAACTCAAAATGAGATACCGTCCTCGAGTTTGTTGCAAATAAACAGATCAAACGACAGATCTCAAGTAGCCACCTGTTCCTTTGTGTCCTTGATCGAATTCAGGGTCACAATTACCAAAAGAAATGCTTTTTTACTCTTCTGGTTCTGTACATTCAAGCTGACCATATACATTCGATTAGCACAGGGTAATATATTAATATTTCCAATTCGGAGTGCAGCTTCTGTGATGAATCACCTCCTTCATGTTAAATACTTTCTAGACTCCTGCAGATGGGCAATATTGTCCCAGTACCTGTACCACCTCAGTGATGGAGACCGCTCGTGTCCCACTCTGCCTCTTCACCTCAATCTTACGCACTCTCCTTCAGATGTGCTGGGCTAATCAACAACAAGACTCTTGGATTAGGGAGAGTTGCGATGGTGGTGGGGGGAGGAGAGGCTTCTTGAGAGGGGCTTCTCGGCTGCTCTCCAGTTGTATCACAGCACTGGGGGAAGACTGCCTGGCTCACCTGCGTCGCAGGCTAACACGCTTTCCAGCCCACGCTGCCACTTGCAAAATAATTAAGTGCTCTTCCACCTCATCGCTGTTTGAGGCCAGGGTAATATGTAAAACAGCTGCACTGTTAGTCCACAAGAGTACTCTCTGTGTGTGTGTGGGGGGGGACTCTGTGTGGGGGGGGGACTCTGTGTGGGGGGGGGACTCTGTGTGGGGGGGGACTCTGTGTGGGGGGGGACTCTGTGTGGGGGGGGACCTCTGTGTGGGGGGGGGACTCTGTGTGGGGGGGGGACTCTGTGTGGGGGGGGGACTCTGTGTGGGGGGGGGACTCTGTGTGGGGGGGGGACTCTGTGTGGGGGGGGGACTCTGTGTGGGGGGGGGACTCTGTGTGGGGGGGGGACTCTGTGTGGGGGGGGGACTCTGTGTGGGGGGGGGACTCTGTGTGGGGGGGGGGACTCTGTGTGGGGGGGGGACTCTGTGTGGGGGGGGGACTCTGTGTGGGGGGGGGACTCTGTGTGGGGGGGGGACTCTGTGTGGGGGGGGGACTCTGTGTGGGGGGGGGACTCTGTGTGGGGGGGGGACTCTGTGTGGGGGGGGGACTCTGTGTGGGGGGGGGACTCTGTGTGGGGGGGGGACTCTGTGTGGGGGGGGGACTCTGTGTGGGGGGGGGACTCTGTGTGGGGGGGGGACTCTGTGTGGGGGGGGGACTCTGTGTGGGGGGGGGACTCTGTGTGGGGGGGGGACTCTGTGTGGGGGGGACTCTGTGTGTGGGGGGGACTCTGTGTGGGGGGGGGACTCTGTGTGGGGGGGGGACTCTGTGTGGGGGGGGGACTCTGTGTGGGGGGGGGACTCTGTGTGGGGGGGGGGACTCTGTGTGGGGGGGGGGACTCTGTGTGGGGGGGGGACTCTGTGTGGGGGGGGGACTCTGTGTGGGGGGGGGACTCTGTGTGGGGGGGGACTCTGTGTGGGGGGGGGACTCTGTGTGGGGGGGGACTCTGTGTGGGGGGGGGACTCTGTGTGGGGGGGGACTCTGTGTGGGGGGGGGACTCTGTGTGGGGGGGGGACTCTGTGTGGGGGGGGGACTCTGTGTGGGGGGGGGACTCTGTGTGGGGGGGGGACTCTGTGTGGGGGGGGGACTCTGTGTGGGGGGGGGACTCTGTGTGGGGGGGGGACTCTGTGTGGGGGGGGGACTCTGTGTGGGGGGGGGACTCTGTGGGGGGGGGGACTCTGTGTGGGGGGGGGGGACTCTGTGTGGGGGGGGGACTCTGTGTGGGGGGGGGACTCTGTGTGGGGGGGGGAGTCTGTGTGGGGGGGGGGACTCTGTGTGGGGGGGGGACTCTGTGTGGGGGGGGGACTCTGTGTGGGGGGGGGACTCTGTGTGGGGGGGGGACTCTGTGTGGGGGGGGGACTCTGTGTGGGGGGGGGACTCTGTGTGGGGGGGGGACTCTGTGTGGGGGGGGGACTCTGTGTGGGGGGGGGACTCTGTGTGGGGGGGGGGACTCTGTGTGGGGGGGGGACTCTGTGTGGGGGGGGACTCTGTGTGGGGGGGGGACTCTGTGTGGGGGGGGACTCTGTGTGGGGGGGGACTCTGTGTGGGGGGGGGACTCTGTGTGGGGGGGGGACTCTGTGTGGGGGGGGGACTCTGTGTGGGGGGGGGACTCTGTGTGGGGGGGGGACTCTGTGTGGGGGGGGGACTCTGTGTGGGGGGGGGACTCTGTGTGGGGGGGGGACTCTGTGTGGGGGGGGACTCTGTGTGGGGGGGGGACTCTGTGTGGGGGGGGGACTCTGTGTGGGGGGGGGACTCTGTGTGGGGGGGGGACTCTGTGTGGGGGGGGGACTCTGTGTGGGGGGGGACTCTGTGTGGGGGGGGGACTCTGTGTGGGGGGGGACTCTGTGTGGGGGGGGACTCTGTGTGGGGGGGGGACTCTGTGTGGGGGGGGGACTCTGTGTGGGGGGGGGACTCTGTGTGGGGGGGGACTCTGTGTGGGGGGGGACTCTGTGTGGGGGGGGACTCTGTGTGGGGGGGGGACTCTGTGTGGGGGGGGGACTCTGTGTGGGGGGGGGACTCTGTGTGGGGGGGGGACTCTGTGTGGGGGGGGACTCTGTGTGGGGGGGGACTCTGTGTGGGGGGGGACTCTGTGTGGGGGGGGACTCTGTGTGGGGGGGGGACTCTGTGTGGGGGGGGGACTCTGTGTGGGGGGGGGACTCTGTGTGGGGGGGGACTCTGTGTGGGGGGGGGACTCTGTGTGGGGGGGGGGGACTCTGTGTGGGGGGGACTCTGTGTGGGGGGGGACTCTGTGTGGGGGGGGGGACTCTGTGTGGGGGGGGGGGACTCTGTGTGGGGGGGGGGGGGGGGAGACTCTGTGTGTAACAGACTGCAGCTGGTCCAGGAAAATTAACCGCCTTAGGGCTATTTTGGGGATTGATTTTTAAAATTCTGAACATGTGTCTGTCAGTAATGGAGCCATGATTTGGACCCTGGGCCAGTCACCTTACCAACCAGACCAGACTCTGACTGTGTTCCAAGCTGGACAGACAGCACTCTGGGTCACGCACATCCATCCCTGACTCAATACTCATTGGCAATCTCAAAGAGCGGCCCGGCAGGCTCATGTGAGGTGTTTAAGGACATGGCAAACTGGCACCTGGCTGTGCCCATTGGGAAGGGCACATATGGAGGTGCTGAGGCCAGGTGAGCACTTGCATGTGATAAATCTCGAAGGCAGTACCAAGTGGGGTCCGGGGAACCTATTCTGACCCCCCTCACTTCAGGACAGACACACCAAGATGGAGGCTTCTGAATGAAGCTGCAACCCCAACACTAACTGAACTAACCGGTGGACAAGGCCACAGCTGTACTGCCAGGAGTTAGATTGAGGCCGGCCCTGCGTTGCCAGGTGTAGCTCGTGGGTAGAATCAGAAGATTGACTCCAGGGGCTTGTGCCTGATTATTAAGCCTGCCAATTGCACTGCAGTACTGAAGGAGTGCAGCACTGCCAGAGGTGCCACCTTTCTGATGCGACGTTAAATTGAAGCCCCATAGAAGATCCTGCAGCCATTATTTCATACAAGAGCAGGATTCGTGTCCTGGCCAATAATTATCCCTCAATCAACATCACCAAAAAATAAAATATTAACTGGTCATTATCACATTGCTGTTTTGGGAGTTTACTTTGTGCAAATTGGCTGCTCATTTCCTACATTACAACAGTGACTACACTTCAAAAGCACTTCATTGGCTGTGAAGCATTAAGGGATCTGAAGTCATGGATATAAGTCTTTGACACACAGTAGACGGAAGAGGCACTCATGCCCAAGTGTTGGACCAGTGTTGGTCTCGTTGATGTTTAATCCCATCGCGCTACACCCTAGTTCTGGAAAAGTAGGTTCCCTCTTTGTTCTATTTGCTTTATCGCCTCTTGTTCCCCTACCTTTGGAATCAGGCTGAGCCAGGCCCAAACTTGTGGATGAAGCACCCGAAAGGGGGTTTGATCCCAAAGCAGCCGCTCCTCGGTCAATCCTCCCCCCACAGAGGCCAGCGAGCCTACTCCAAACACGGGCCTGGGGTTCGGCGATCTGCATTCACTCTCGCACCAGTGTCAGCGAGGAGGAGGGGGAAGCAGTGTCAAGGCTACAGGACCGACAGGGAAACAGCTCCCTCCCCCCCATGATAGAAACAGGTTAATAGATCCAAGGTCAAACTCAGAATGTTCTCTGTAAAGAGGTCAAGGGGGGAGATTTAAATAGCGGCTTTCTAAACTAAGAGGGGTTTTTGATGGGGTAAATAAGGAGAAGTTGTTACCATAACCAGAGGAATGGGATTGAAGATGACTGGTAAAGGAAACTAGAGGTGAGAGGAGAGAATTGTTTTGGTGCAGAGAGTTTTACAGGAACATGGGAAACAGGATCTGGATTATAATCTGCAATCTATTGCGGTGGAAGCAGATTCAACAGGAAATTTCAAAAGGGAACTGGATAAATATTTGAAAGGGGCAAAAATTCACAAGCTACGGGGAAAGAGCTAGAAGAGTGGGACTCATGGGGAAGCTCTTTCAAAGAATCATAGACTTTAGGTTAGGTGGATTGGCTATGCTAAATTACCCTTAGGTTGGGTTACGGGGATAGGGTGGAGGTATGGGCATGGGTGGGGTGTTCTTCCCAAGGGCCGGTGCAGACTCGATGGGCTGAATGCCCTCCTTGGGCACTGTAAATTCTATGATAATTTGCAGTGCAGAGGAGGACATCCCATCGAGTGTGCACCAGCCCTTGCTGCCTCACACCTCCACCCTATCCCTGTAACCCACTGACACCAACACACCTTTCTGGGCACAAAGGGCAATCGATCATGGCCAATCCATCTAACCTGCACGTCTTTGGACTGTGGGAGGAAACCGGAGCACCCGGAGGAAACCCAAGCAGACTCCGCACAGAGATTCACACGAGGCTGGAATTCAACCTGGGACCTTGGGGCTGTGAAGCAGCAGTGCCAACCACCGTGCTACCCAGTGGCACAGTCGTGATGGGCTGGCTGGCCTTCTTCTGTACTGCAAGAAACTAGAGGCTGTTTTGCTGGGAGTTTAGTTTGGACCTCCAGCACGAGTCAATGTACT
This sequence comes from Scyliorhinus canicula, assembly GCF_902713615.1. Lineage (NCBI taxonomy): Eukaryota > Metazoa > Chordata > Chondrichthyes > Carcharhiniformes > Scyliorhinidae > Scyliorhinus > Scyliorhinus canicula. The sequence continues at coordinate 282,250,499 of NC_052147.1, forward strand.
CTCTCTCTCTCTGTGTCTCTTGGTCAGTCTCGAGAGCGAGGATAGTTTCTGAGCAGCAGCGGGGAACGTTATGATCAATTAACATAGGGGCTTCTTATGGGCTCAACTGCTCCGATATCAAGCCAAAGAAAGGACCCCAGTTTCAACGGTACCGAGTTGGTTGGTCATTGTGCGCAGGCAACTGGGATATTAAATCGCCTCACTTACAGCTGGGGCATGGTTTGGGAAGGGGTCCAACAAGCAAATGGGCCAACGGCCCCGTCACCATTGCCTGGTTGTCAATGATGGGGAAGGGGCGAGAGCAACCGACCCGCTCAATTATAATGGCCCTCATTGTCTAATATCCTGTCAATACGCACCAACAGAGCTGATATATAAAGGCCAGATGCTTGGGGCTCAGTACTGACGGAACGGTACCGGTAATGGTCAGAACCTTCAAGAGTGGAATGGGAGGACAGCTGTGACAATAAAGACTGCGTTGGAAGGATATGCTGATGGGCGAGATAAATTTGAGTGGGAGGAGGTTCATGTGAATCATAAACACCAGCATGGAGCCGTTGGGCCGAATGGCCTGTGTCTGCACTGTATGTTCTGTGCAAGAACGTTCGTTAGGCGGGACCCAGAATTCTCCCTTGCCTGGCAGAAACCAATATTGCAAGTGGAAATAAGGAGGGAAGGGCTAACAGGTGGAGGGGAAATGTCAGCACGCAGGTCAGCAATGGTGCGCAAGCAAAACTGGAGCCTTGCCGTGTAGTAGGTTAGTGTTAAAGATAAGGGGTCCTGGCTCAACCTGCTCACTCCCCGAGGACACTAAGCAAACTGCATGCAACTGTTTCCCCGGCTAGGTCCGACCCAGTTTGGGTTCTCTGGCTTGTTCTGGCAGTTGCTGTATATTACACATGCATCGTGACAACTAAAAAGGGGGGAGGGGGGGGGGGCAGAATTCCTGCTGCCAGGACCCCCATAGAGATGGGTAGCAAGAACTCCCCAGTGCAAAGTCCATTCTGAAGTGGTTTTAGAATTTCCATACACTCTACCCCCAGGGTTCATATATTGCCCGACTCCGGTGTCAGGTCTTGTGGGCATGTTAGCAGCAACCTTCCATCATACAGCTAGGCTGAGAGCATGAAATCAACATTCTTTCATTTTCAGTTAAGTAATCGCGTCCTTCAGCGGAAGCTCAATTGATCAACAAATGTCTCTATCACCACACAAAAAGACACATGCGCAGCTAGTGAGGTCGGTTATCATGTCTCGTTACCACGAGCCGTCACCCTGCTCACTCTTTGGGAGCCCAGTTTCCTTCTCTCCGCCTTCCAGAGCATGCGGCACTCCAGCGATCCAGCCCAGAATGCCGTAGTGGCGCTGCGACAGGTCGTGCTGCTCTGGTTTGGGTGCCTCTCCACGACTCATTTCCCAAACCAAAAAGGTGCTGGCCCGCTTTCCCTACGAGACTCCGCTGCAGGATTTCTCTCCTCGACCCCAGTCAGGGTGACACTCTCAACAGATCACAGTGTAGCAGAAGGTCAGTTTTTTGTTTTAAAATGGAGAATTCGTGGTCTTTTTTCTGGGTTCTTGCATCAATACGAGGCAGGTTGTGCATGCGCGCGCGCACACACACACGCATCTCTGGTTAATGCGACACCCCCTGATTGATACATCAAAACCCCAGGCGGTGGAGCAGCACCACTCGTAGGTACCGCTAGCCTCCTGAAGATGAAGGCTTTCCAATCATCCCCCTCCCCAACCCTTCCATTAACTAAGAGTTGGCATTCAGGCTGAGCAGCAGCTCGTCGTTTGTACCAGTGGAGCTGAGGGGGTGGGTGGGCTGCGGCTCCCCGCTGTCGCGTGGGCACAGGACATGGCTCACCTGCACCTTGCCCACCCCCTCGCCGGGGTCGCCAGCAGCCTTCAGGGGGGTGGTGACGCTGGATGTGCTTGACCACTTGGAACTTCTGCTTGGCCTTGTAGCTGCAGTGGCGGCAGAAGAAGGGGTGCTCGTTGGTGTGGGTGAGATAGTGGTGCCGCAGGCCAGCCTGCCAGCGGAAGCCACGGCAGCACACGCTGCAGACGTATGGTTTGGCGTCGCTGTGCTTCTTCAGGTGAGTCTTCAGGAGGAAGCGAGTCTTGAATCCTTTCCCGCACTGCTCACAAATAAAGCTCCTTGTCTCCTTGTGCCGGGTCTCCTTGTGGGTCCTCAGTGCGTCCGCACGGTTGGTGCAGTAATCACACTCATCGCACTGGTAGGGTTTGGCACCTGTGAACGAGAATGCCATGATTAACTGGGCACAGCGAAGAGGTTACCCAGCTCAACACCATTAATCAGGCACCCTAACCAGGGTTCCTAACCTGTTTACCGAGGCCAATACTATTGCCCTAACCAAGTTACTGCAATCACCTCAACATTTAACTAGCTAGCCAGATCAATGGTATTAACCAGACATACTAACTAATCACTACTACATTTAACTAGGTGCACTAACCCACTTGGCCTTGCAAACAACTGACTGTACACACTAATCGTTATCCACTCCCCACGCCAAATCAAGGGTGCTATCTGGATACAGAGAGTGACAGTAACTACAATCTCTGGTCTGCTTACCCAAATTGTCCGAACACTTAACAGTTGCTCCCAATCCGTCACTATAAACTCGCGGGAAGTGTGGTGGAAACACAATTTGGTTGCAAAGATACCACTCGCAGAACATGTAACCTCTCCCTTCCCCTGCAGGGAACAGCTCAACTGCACACTCCTGTAACCAGCACAGCGACTGTGGGGTGATCTCTGACAATCAGACGATACATGCCTGGTGAGGTGATCTGGCACAGTGCTCTGGCTATGTTTTACCTGTGTGTTTCGTCATGTGGTACTTGAGTTGGTTAATCCACTTGCACTTGTAGCCACACTCTGGGCACAGGTATTTCCGTTCATCTTGGTGGATCCGCATGTGATACTGAGGGACAGAGCGAGAGAGAGAGTTTGGTGATGTGCAGCAACAAACATCCACCCAAAGTAACATTAGTCTTGTTACTTGTGAAAGAAAGTGGCACCGGAGCGAGGCAACGTCTTGCAAGCTGTGCCCAGCATACCCTCTAATTCGATCTTTTACTCTTGTTCTAGGCTAAAAGTTCATTCTAACTCTTTTAAACTCTCTGCTCTCTACACCTTGCTATAACTGTAACATTATATTCTGCAGTCTCTCCTTCCTTCCCTATGTACGGTATGCATTGTTTGTACAGCATGCAAGAAGCAATACTTTTCACTCTATACTAATACATGTGACAATAATAAATCAAATCAAATACTAGGACACTAGTATTATAGGGGCTGGTTTAGCACAGTTGGCTAAACAGCTAGCTTGTAATGAAGAACAATGCCAGCAGCGCGGGCAATAAGCGATTGTTATATTATTATTAACGATGGGGACACTAGTGTAACAATGGGAATGCAAATCCAGCTACTTGATCCGAGGAAAATTTAAAAACAAACCATACTAGATTGTGTCTGTGGTTTATTCCTGGCGATAGAAATTAGAGCTGTTTGATAGCTAAGGTACTGTACTTGTGAGGTCACTGTACAACATTGGGATACAGTACTGGTGGGTACAGGTCTGTGCTTTATACCTGGTGAGAAAAATTAGAGATGTTGGTTAGCGAGAGTATAGTATTGGTGGGGATGGATCTGTCACTTTATAACACTGGGGTACAGTACTGGTGGGGACGGGTCTGTCACTGTATAACACTGGGGTACAGTACTGGTTTGGACGGGCCTGTCACTATATAACACTGGGGCACAGTACTGGTGGGGACGGGTCTGACACTGTATAACACTGGGGTACAGTACCGGTGGGGACGGGTCTGTCACTGTATAACACTGGGGTACAGTACCGGTGGGGACGGGTCTGTCACTGTATAACACTGGGGTACAGTACTGGTGTGCACAGGTCTGTCACTGTATAACATTGGGATACAGTACTGGTGGGGACGGGTCTGTCACTGTATTACACTGGGGTACAGTACTGGTGGGGACGGGTCTGTCGCTGTATAACACTGGGATACAGTACTGGTGGGGACGGGTCTGTCACTGTATAACACTGGGGTACAGTACTGGTGGGGACGGGTCTGTCACTGTATAACACTGGGGTACAGTACTGGTGGGGACGAGTCTGTCACTGTATAACACTGGGGTACAGTACTGGTGGGGACGGGTCTGTCGCTGTTTAACACTGGGATACAGTACTGGTGGGGACGGGTCTGTGACTGTATAACACTGGGGTACAGTACTGGTGGGGACGGGTCTGTCACTGTATAACACTGGGGTACAGTACTGGTGGGGACGGGTCTGTCACTGTATAACACGGGTACAGTACTGGTGGGGACGGGTCTGTCACTGTATAACACTGGGGTACAGTACTGGTGGGGACGGGTCTGTCACTGTATAACACTGGGGTGCAGTACTGGTGGGGATGGGTCTGTCATTGTATAACACGGGTACAGTACTGGTGGGGACGGGTCTGTCACTGTATTACACTGGGGTACAGTACTGGTGGGGACGGGTCTGTCTGTATAACACTGGGGTACAGTACTGGTGGGGACGGGTCTGTCGCTGTTTAACACTGGGATACAGTACTGGTGGGGACGGGCCTGTCACTATATAACACTGGGGTACAGTACTGGGGGGGACGGGTCTGTCACTGTATAACACTGGGGTACAGAACTGGTGGTGATGGGTCTGTCACTGTATAACACCGGGGTACAGTACTGGTGGGGGCGGGTCTGTCACCGTATAACACTGGGGTACAGTACTGGTGGGGAAGGGTCTGTCACTGTATAACACTGGGGTACAGTCCTGGCGGGGATGGGTCTGACACTGTATAACACTGGGGTACAGTACTGGTGGGGACGGGTCTGTCGCTGTATAACACTGGGGTACAGTACTGGTGGGGGATGGTCTGACACTGTATAACACTGGGGTACAGTACTGGTGGGGACGGGTCTGTGACTGTATAACACTGGGGTACAGTACTGGTGGGGACGGGTCTGTGACTGTATAACACTGGGGTACAGTACTGGTGGGGACGGGTCTGTCACTGTATAACACTGGGGTACAGTCCTGGCGGGGATGGGTCTGACACTGTATAACACTGGGGTACAGTACTGGTGGGGACGGGTCTGTCACTGTATAACACTGGGGTACAGTACTGGTGGGGACGGGTCTGTCACTGTATAACACTGGGGTACAGTACTGGTGGGGACGGGTCTGTCGTTGTATAACACTGGGGTACAGTACTGGTGGGGGATGATCTGTCACTGTATAACACTGGGGTACAGTACTGGTGGGGACGGGTCTGTCACTGTATAACACTGGGGTACAGTCCTGGCGGGGATGGGTCTGACACTGTATAACACTGGGGTACAGTACTGGTGGGGACGGGTCTGTCGCTGTATAACACTGGGGTACAGTACTGGTGGGGACTAGGTCTGTCGCTGTTTAACACTGGGATACAGTACTGGTGGGGACGGGCCTGTCACTGTATAACACTGGGATACAGTACTGGTGGGGACGGGCCTGTCACTGTATAACACTGGGGTACAGTACTGGGGGGGACGGGTCTGTCACTGCGTAACACTGTGTAAATCGCGGTTACTGATTTTAGACAGGACAATGCCATTGGACCTTTGCACACAGTAAAGGTTCTGATAAGCATCGAGACAAATGTCCAGTTAATCTACTTCTGGTAATTTGGGTTGATTTAAAAAAAAATTAATTACGGGATGTGGGCGTGACTGGTTAGGCCAGCATTAATTGTCCATCCCTCGTTGCCCTTCAGAAGGTGGGGGTGAGCTGCCTTCTAGAACCGCTGCAGTCCCATGTGGTGTAGGTACTCCCACTGTGCTGTTAGGGAGAGAGTTCCAGGATGTTGCCCCAGCGACAGTTGAGGAACAGCCGATATATTTCCCAGTCAGGGTGGTGAGTGACTTGGATGGGAACCTCCAGGTGGTGGGGTTCCCAGCTATCTGCTGTTCTTGTCCTTCTAGATGGTAGCGGTCATGGGTTTGGAAGGTGCTGTCTTCGGAACCTCGGTGAGTCACTGCAGTGCATCCTGTAGATGGTACACACGGCTGCCACTGTTTGGCATTGGTGGAGGGAGTGAATGTTTGTGGAAGGGGAAGCAATCAAGCGGGGCTGCTTTGCCCTGGATGGTGTCTAGCATCTTGAATGTTGGAGCTGCACTCATCCCGGCAAGTGGGGAGTATTTGTGCCTTGTAGGTGGTAGACAGGTTTTGGGGGTGGGGGGGGTCTGTCTTGAGGGGAGGCACTTGCCATGGAATTCCCAGCCTCTGACCTGCTCTAGTAACCTCAGTATATGGCTAGTCCAGTTCGGTTTCTGGTCAATGGTAACCCCCAGGATGTTGATAGTGGGGGATTCAATGATGGTAATGCCATTGAATGTCAAGGGGCGGTGGTTTGATCTTTCTTATTGGAGATGGTCATTGCCTGGCACTTTGTGCGGTGGAAATGTTACCTGCCACTTGTCCAACCAAGCCTGGATATTGTCCAGGTCTTTTTGCATTTTCAAGTGGACTGCTTCAAAGTGTGAGAAGTCGCAAATGGTGCTGAACATTGTGCAATCATCAGCGAACATCCCCACATCTGACCTTGTGTTGGAAGGGAAGTCATTAATGAAGCAGCTGAAGATGGTTGGACGCAATATTAGAAACATTGGCTCGACTTTATATCTCTAAGTTACCAGGACTGGGTCAGATACATCCTAGAATATTGAGTGAAATAAGGGTGGAAATTGCAGAGCGATGGACTACCAATCCTCCTACTAATGGAGAATTGCTAACAGTGCAGCCTTGTTCATAAAAAGGATGCAATGATAAGCTCAGTAACTGCAGGCAAACCAGTTTAACCTCAGTGGTGAGAAATCATAGCCCAGGACAAAATGAACAGTCACTTGATTAATGAAGGAAAGCCAGCATGGATTTGAAATGAAAATCACTTATTGTTGCGAGTAGGCTTCAATGAAGTTACTGTGAAAAGCCCCTAGTCGCCACATTCCGGCGCCTGTTCGGGGAGGCTGGTATGGGATTTGTTAAGGGCAAATCATTTTTAACCAAATTGATTGTGTTTTGTGAGGAAGTAACAGACAGGGTCGATGGACTTCCAAAAGGCATTGGTTAGAGTGCCACAAACAGGCTTGTGAACAAATTTAAAGGCTGTGTCCCAAAAGGACAGAAAAGAGTAATAATTGTTTTTCGGACTGAAGGGAGGCGAACAATGGAGGTCTCTAGGGATCAGGATCAGTACCCCGGCTTTTCTTGACATATATGAATGACTTAGACTCGAATACACAATTTCAAAATTTGCAGACGAGACAAAACTTGGAAGTGTCATGAACTGTGAGGAGAATAATGACAGACTTCAAGAGGATACGGACAGGTTGCGGACCGGGCGGTCCAGTGGCAGATTAAATATAATGCAGAGAAGTGTGAAGTGATTCATTTTATTATTATCACAAGTAGGCTTATATTAACACTACACTGAAGTTACTGTGAAAATCCCCCAGTCGCCAGTCTCCGGAACCTGTTCGGTTACACAGAGGAAGAATTCAGAATGTCCAATTCACCTAACAGCACGTCTTTTGGGACTCGTGGGAGGAAACCGGAGCACCCGGAGGAAACTCACGCAGACACAGGGAGAACAGGCAGACCAATTGACCAAGCCGGGAATCGAACCTGTTTGATAGGAAGGGCAGGGTAAGGACATATAAAATAAAGAATACAATTCAAAAGGAGAGGGCAGCACGGTGGCAGTGGTTAGCACTGCTGCCTCATGGCGCCGAGGTCCCAGTTTTGATCCTGGCCCTGGGTGACGGTGTGGTTTGCACATTCTCCGCGTGTCTGCATGGGTTTCCTCCAGGTGCTCCGGTTTCCTCCCACAGTCCGAAGATGTGCAGGTTAGATGGATTGGCCATAATCAATTGCCCCTTAGTGTCTCAAGATGTGCAGGGTTATGGGGATAGGTCGGGGCGCTATTTCAGAGGGTCGGTGAAGATCAATGGGCCAAATGGCCCTCTTCTGCACTGTAGGAATTCTGTGGGAATACAGGTGCAGAAATCATTGAAAGGCAGGCCAAGTTTCAAATGCAATTAAAAATGCACATGGGATCCTGTGCTTTACAAGTCATAGAGTCCAAAAGCAAGTTAGAGCGGACCTTTATGAAACACTGCTTCGGTGTCATCTGGAGTAGTGTGCCCAGTCCTGGGCACCACACTTCAAGAACGACGTGAAGGCATCAGAGACGATGCAGAAAATGTTTAAAGCATGGTTCCAGGAACAAGGGACTTCAGTTACGTGACGAGGATAGATTGTACAAGTCGGGGTTGTGTTCCTCGGAGAAAGTTGGGAGGAGATTTGACAAAGATGTTCAAAACTATGAGGGGTCTCGACAGTGCAGACAGGGAGAAAATGTTCCCATTCCCAGAGGATACAGATTTAAGGTGACTGGCAAAACAAACAAACAAATTGAGGGAATAGGACATTCAGCCCCTCAAGCCTTCGCTATAATTTGATAAGATAGTGGCTGATCTGATTGCGGCCTCTGCTCTATGTTCCCTGTCTAGCCCATCTATCCTTTGACTCCCTTGTCAGTCAAGAATCTAACTCAGCCTTAAAAATATTCAATAATTCAGTTTGCACCACTCTCTGGAGAAGAGGATTATATTAAACCAGTTTTAAATGGGAGATCCCATCTTTTTAAACTGTGTCCCCTGGTTCTGGGCTCTCCCACAAGGGGAAATATCCTCTCAGCGTCCACTCTATCAAGTCCCCTCAGGACCTTATACTTTCCAATAAGATCACCTCTAATTCTTCTAAACTCTACTGGATACAGGCCCAACCATACAGTCCAATCTTTCCTCGTAAGATAACCCATTCATCCTCAGAATTAGTCAAGTGAACCTTGTTTCTCATGCAATTATATCCTTTCTTAAATAACAACAAAACTGTACACAACACACAAAGCTCTAGACTCACCAATGCCTGTATAATTGTAGCAAAACATCCCTACTTTTATATTCCATTTCCTTTGCAATAAACACTAACATTCCATTTGCCTCCTCTTCACTTGCTGTACCTGCAGTCTAACGTTTTGTAATTCATGTACCAGGACACCCAGATCCCTCTGAACATCAGAGTTCTGCAGCCTTTCTCTTGCTAAATAATATTCTGCTTTTCTATTCTTCCTCCCAAAATGAAGTTCATACTTTTCCACGGTATATTGCAGCTGCTACATTTTTGCCCAACCACTTGACAGCTATCACTTTGCAGAATCCTTATGTCCTCTTCAAAACTTACTTTCCTATCTATCTTTGTATTATCAGCAAATTTAGCAACTATGCATTCAGTCCCTTCCTCCAAGTCATTTATATAGGTTGTAAATAGTTGAGGCCTGATGGAACTAAGTTTTGATACTCGAGGGATTTGTTGAAAGCCTACAATCAAGAAACATGTTTAAATTAGGAAAGTGGCATTAAGAACAAAGTCTCAGTAAGTTTCTGAACTAGGAAAACGTAGACTTAAAAAGTAAGAAGCTTGTGTATTCACAGAACATACAGTGCAGCAGGAGGCCATTCGGCCCAGCGAGAATGCACCGACCCACTTAAGCCCTCATTTCCACCCCATCCCCGTAACTCAATAACCCCTCCTAACCTTTTGGACACTAAGGGCAATTTAGCATGGCCAATCCACCTAACCTGCACGCCTTTGGACTGTGGGAAGAAACCGGAGCGCCCGGAGGAAACCCACGCAGACACGGGGAGAACGGGCAGACTCCGCACAGACCCAGTGGGGAAATCGAACCTGGGATCCTGGTGCTGTGAAGTCACAGTGCTAGTCACTTGTGTTACCGTGCTGCCCCTATTTTGGGTACTCTAAATTCAGTCTGATTTGATCTTACAAAAGGTATGCACCCCATACTAGAATGCCATTCGTAGTGATAGAAACAGCCAGAGAGGCGAAGCCCTGCTAGACAGAGATTAGTCAAGTTTCAATCTCCTCAGACAAACCCATTAAAGAGATCAAGTTCTGATACCTTAAAAGATGCACATACAGAGGTACAAACGTGAATAAAATTAAGTCATACTGCAGCAAATTCCATCCAATCTATTCTACTCACCTTATCAGCTAGTTGACGGACATCTAGCTGGGCAAACCAAAGACAGGGTCCTCCGGGACAATTAGAAACAAAGCAAGGTTTAACCCAAAGATAAGCATCTCCCTAAAACAGAGGTGCCCAGCAAGTTAGCTTCTGTTCAAACCATCTATCTATCTCTCTCTCTCCAAGCCGGTTCTTGACCCGTGCTCCTTTACTCTGCCTTGTGCTTTCTTCTTTAAATCACTTCTAAGTTTATTACATTTTGTACTGGCTAGTTGGCCGAATTGTTTTCTCGAAATATCAGAAATCATGTACCGTCAGCCTAACATTAATGTCAAAAGTGAACTTTACCAGTGTACGGAATTGGTCCTTTTATTGAGGAAAAATACAAGGATTCATCAATATCAGGATTCCATCAAGGCTCCAACACTCATCCCTGTGACACTCCATTCGTTATATCTTCCCAACACAGGCATTTTTTTCTTTCCTTATAAGTTTAGAATACCCAATTTATTTTTTCCAATTAAGGGGCAATTTAGCGTGGCCAATCCACCTCACCTGCACATCTTTGGGTTGTGGGGGTGAAACCCATGCAAACACGGGGAGAATGTGCAATCTCCACTTGGACAGTGACCCAGAGCCGGGATTGAACCTGGGACCTCGGTGCCGTGAGGCAGCAGGGCTTTCCCAACACAGACATGGCCCATTTATCCCTACTATCTGCTTCCTGTTAGGTAACCAATCTTCTATCCCTACACCACAGAACCATAGAAAGGTTATGGTGCAGAAAGAGGCCATTCAGCCCATTGTGCCTGCGCCGGTCAAAAAATAAATTAGCCGCTCATTTTAATCCCATTCTCCAGCACCTGGTCCATAAGCCTTGCAAGTTACAATATTTCAGATGCAGTGGGCAGCACGGTAGCGGTGGTCAGCACTGCAGCCTCATGGCGCTGAGGTCCCAGGTTCGATCCCGGTTCTGGGTCACATTCTCCCCGTGTTTGCGTGCGTTTCGCCCCCACAACCCAATGATGCGCAGAGTAGGTGGATTGGCCATGCTAAATTGCCCTTTAATTGGAAACATTTAATTGGGTACTCTAAATTTATTTATTTTTTAAATTTCAGATGCAGATCCAAATACCTTTTAAACAAGTTCTGCCATGAGCTCTTAATTTGTGCAGTAATCTTTAGTATGGCACCATGTCAAATGCCTTCTGAAAATCCAAAAACACCACATCCAAGGGTTCCCCTCTATTCACGTTACTCATTATTTTCTCAAAAGAACTCCAATAAATTAGTCAAAAATGATTTCTCCTTCACAAAACCATGTTGACCCTGTCTCTTTGCATTGAGATTTTCTCAGTACCACAGGGCTATAACCTCCATAATAATAGATTCCAGCATTTTCTCTACGACAGATATTAAGACAACTGGCCTGTAATTTCCCGCTTTCTGTCCCCTTCCTTTCTTGAATAGAGGCGTCACATTCACTATTTTCCAATCTGATGGGATCTTTCCAGAATCTAGGGAATTTTGGAAAATTAAAACAAATGCATCAACTATCCCCGAAACCACTTCTGTTAAGCCCCTCAGATGAATTCCATCAGGTCCTGGGGACTTGTCAGCCGTTAGTAATGATTTTTTCAGTGCCTTTGCCTTGGTGATTGCAATTATTTTTCCTTGACCCTCTTACCTCTCGATTTACAATTATTTCTGGGTTGTTATGCATGTCTTTTGCATTGAGGACAGATGCAATGTGTCCGTTCAAAACCTCCATCATTTCTTTATTTTCCATTATTAATTCCTCAGACTCACTCTTCTCTTTTCCTTTTTAAAGCTGTAGAAACTCTGTTCCTATATTTCTATCTAGTTTTCTCCCCGAGCCTAATTTCTCCCTTGTTATTCTTTTGCTGTTTTTTTATATATTCTGTCCAAACTTCTGACCTGCCATTAATTGTATGCTTTTTCTTTAAATTTAATATTTTTCACTGCCTTAGTTAGTAATGAATGATTCATCCTTTTCCTGGAGTTGTTTCTTCCCACTGGAATACATCTTGTGCGGAGTTATATGAAATAACTCCTTAAACGCCTTCCACTGTCTCTCTACTGATCTATCCCTTAACCAGACATCCCAGCTCACTTCAGTCAATTCTGTCTTCATACCCTTAGGTAGCTTTCAAGTTTAAAACAGTAGTTTTAGTGTGGGCTGTAAACTACCTAAACTACACAAGGTCTTCCTGTCTGCAAAGGAAGAACATGTACACACGTTGCACCTGTTTCAACAAGTGACAGTCATTCGCTGATTCGTTACTCAAGGCAATGCCGTGACCAATTAGGCTCAGGCTGCCTGGTTTAAATTTCAAACATGCTCGGCAGTTATCTGTCTGTCACCATCAACTGTTTTATTCTCCATGGCAACACCTTGACCAATCAGTGCTATCTTCTCATAGTTGCTTTCTCTTTTTACAGCTTCTCTTACCAAGCAACCTGATGAGTACGGGAAGAAAAACTTTGACATGCCTCTCTTTTCAGGATTATATCCATTTGTATCCAATCAAAACTCTATTTTAGCGATCACGTCGCCCCTCTCTACATTAAAGAGGAGGCCCAGACTGTTCAAACTTGGTGGACGAAACCCACCCCCTCGTTTTCTCCCCCCCCACCTTTCTCCCCGCTCCCCTCCCCCCCCCCCCCACCCCCCTCTCACCCCCCAAACATCATTGTTGCCAGGGCACCTTGCATTTATATGGCACTTCCTAAAATGCTCACTTCACAGGAGTGATACCAAATTTGGCACGAAGCTTCACAAGGAAATATTTGGGTCGGCAGCTTGATCAGAGAGATAGGATTTAAGTATTGAGTCAAAGGAAGTGAGAGGAGGGGGAAGAGGTTTAGAGAGGGAATTCCAGATCTTAGAGCCCAGGCTGCTGAAGGCACGGCCGTCAATGGTGATGCAGTGGAAATCAGGGATGAGGAAGAGGTTGGAATTAGAGGAGCGCAAAGATTTCGGATTGTGGGGCCGGAGGAAATTACGTAGATGGAAAGGGAATGGTGGGGTGAGGGGGTGGTGGAGAAGAAGGCTGAAGAATTGAGTGTGGCCGGACTGGGTAATTAATGTCAGTCAGCGAGCACACCGGTGATGGTTGCTGCGTAATAACGCCTGGTACACACATCGGTGGACCCAAAACCTGCTCACCTTCAGGCGTGACGGGTCTGCGCAGGCATAGCTGCAAAGGTGACACTTGTAGGGCTTCTCGCCGGTGTGAATGCGAATGTGCCAGGTGATCTTCTGCCGGTTCTTGGTGGTGTAGTCGCAGTCGGTGCATTTGTACAAGCGGGTGCCCCCATGAGCCTTCATGTGATAGTCGAACACCATCTGGTGGTAGCAGGCAAAGTCACAGAAGGGGCACCGGAAGGGCTTGCCCCCCTCAGCCCCAGCCCCATACTCCTCTTCGTGGGTGTCTAGTAGATGCTGGATAAGCTGCTGCCGCTCCCGGGTGGCAAAGCCACAGTGCTGGCAGTGGTGGCTGAAGTGAACCTTCTTGTGCTCCTCCAGCGTCTCCCGCCTCTCAAAGTGTTCCTTGCAGACAGAGCACACCAGCTGTGGGTGCTGGCGCTGGACGTGGCTCCGGAGGGTGGACTCGCTGTAGCAGGCAAAGACGCAGGAGGGGCACCTGTGGCAGACTTTCTCCTCGTGCTGCCGCAGGCAGTGCTGCTTGAGGGCGCCCTCCGAGCTGAAGCGGGCTTCGCAGCGCCCGCAGGCCGCGCTGGGCTCGCCGGCGTGGCAGCTGCCCACGTGCCGGGTGATGTCGTTCTGGTTGTAGCCACTATAGTCGCACAGGGCACAGAAGTGGGTGGGCCTTTTCTCATGGACCCGCAGCTTGTGGATGCGCAGCTTGGAGCTGGTGCCAAATGTCTGTTGGCAGGCGTCACACGTCAGCCGGCCCACACCCGTGTGCAGGGACTCATGGGCGTCCAGACGGTAGCGTCGGGTTGTGCTGAAATTGCAGTAGCGGCACTTGTAGGGCTTCACACCGTCGTGCTTGATGGCCACATGCTGCTTCAGGCACCTGGCCTGCTTGCAGGTGAACGGGCACAGCTGGCAGCTCAGCCGTGCCCTCTTACGGCAGCACTTCTTGCCATGCAGGCGGGTATGGTGCTTGAGAGCAGCCGCAGACTTGCAGACAAATGAGCAGAGGCTGCATTGGAGCTCTCCAGGCTTCATGCAGCCTTTCTTCTTATGGGTGTCCAAGGCCCGCTCTTGGTAGCAGCTGAACGGGCACAGAGAGCAAAAGAAGCGCCTCTGCTTGGAGCTACCCTCCATCTCAGAGTTGCCGCTGTTCTCCGGATTGTCTCCATCGCGGCTCCCCTCATCCTCGCTGGAAGATCCTTTCTCCAGATCGTCCAAGTCACTCTGCTCCGACAGCTCCTCTTCCTCAGTGTGTTTGATGGCCTGATGGTTCCTCAGCGCCCGCTCCGAGCGGAACAGCAACTCGCAGAATCCGCAGGGCAGCTTGAGGGGAGCTGGGCAGCCACCAGCCATGTGACGGCTGATATCCTCCTCACTGGAGCAGACAAACGGGCACGCAGCACAGCAGAACTTGCCCTGCTCGCACCGAAACTTCCATGCCCCTGACTCCTGCTGGGAATCCTCATTCAGCTCCGCACGCGGCGACGACACTTCCCTCTGGCTCGAAGGGGACGTCTCACTGTGAATGGAGGGAGCGCGATCCAATGCCTCCTCTGTGAAGAGTCCAGCTTCCTCCAGGAGATCGCCTTCAGTGTGCTCGCGCTCTGGGACATGGGCAGACGGCAGCTCTGCAGCTGCATTCTCTTCCCCCACTCCACAGTCTGCTGTTACTTTGGTGAGTGACTGATCAGCTTTAACTGGATCTGGGCTCAGCTCCTGTCTCTCACTACCATTGGTGGTGACCAGTTTGCCTTTCCTCTTGGGTACTGTTCTCACTTTCTTTACTTCTGTCTCTGTGGCTTCCTCCTTCGCTCCATCCAACCCTACCCTGGAACCTAGAACTGTCGCTTGCCGCACATAAAGCTTGTGTTTCTTTATGATGACAGGACATTTCTTCTGCAGGTGGGTATTGAGTCCTCGCTGCTGTTTAAAAACAGCCCCGCATGCAGTGCACACCAGGGGTGACTTCTTGTTCTGGCACCCAGATTTTGAATGAAGGACCATGGCTTTCTCTTTCCTGGTCACGTACGAGCATCTCTCGCACTTGAACACCTGGGTATTGGTTTGCACCACCAACATCTGCACTCTTCCCTCCAAGACCAGGGCTTGGGCCTGCTGCTTGTCCTGTTTCCGCAAAGCCTGTATCTCCGATTCAGACTGGGAGAGCTGCGCCTGCTCCTGGCTCGCAGGGTGGTCTGGGTCAGCGCTGGCCTGCCTCTCCATTTCGACGGGTTGAAATTCAGCCGCACCCTGATTTTGTTCACTGGGCTCAGTCAGGCGCGGCTCGATTGCACTAAGCCAGCTCCCCTCGGTCTTGACACTTGTGGATGTGTCAACTTCCAGCTGGGTGGGTCCAGCAATTTGTTCCCGTTTACCCGAATGCTCGTAAGCACTGTTCGGATCTGCATCAGCAAAGACATCGATGCCGTGCCCTACTTCCTCCTGGTTCCCAATGATGTGGTCCCCACCACCAGCACCATCCTCATCCTCACAGTGGTCTCCAATGTCAGCCTCATCATTGCCATCGTCAGCCTGTACGTCAACCCCAGTGTTCAGCCCATAGTCCCTGTACATGGCTCCAGTGTCACAGGATCCCCAGGAATCCAGGATTGTCAGCTGGGAGCCGGAAAGTTGCCTCGTTACCTCATCCGGTGGGGTACTATGAAACTCCAGCTGTGAGCCATTCTCACCCAGGCTTTTCTGCAACTCCCTCTCCACATCACAGTGAATGTCCGTGGCTGATTCGCCAGGCTCCGTGGTGTCGGGCAAAGCCCCCTGCCCTGCAGGGGCGGAATACACTAGGTGCTGCTGCAATTGTCCCGATTCTTGTGGTGCAACACCACCTTGTGCTGCTTCGCCAGGTTGCGAGAGCCCTTCTCCATAGAGAGAGGCCCCAAAGGCATGCTGGTACACTTTATCCTGTTCCTCCACAACAGCGGAATTCTTCTTTTGCCACACCTCACTCCTGGCCGAGGTCGAAAGAGTCAAACTCGTGTCGCTGTAGCCCAAAAGAATGTGGGTGGAGTTCATGGCCATCTCCTCCTTGGCATAGTTCTCCAGCCACTCTTTGTCCCCTGGCACATAGCCATGGACTTTCCTCTTGTGAAAGAAAAGACTGGTGTTGCTGAAAGTCTTGTAGGAGCACAGGGCACAGCGGAACTCCTTGTGTTTGGTGTGCTTGCAGTTCTCATGGTTCAGGAGCGCCTGCTTGTACCTGGTCTGGTAGCTGCAGTACCGGCATTGATAGAGCGGTATCTGATAGTCCTTAGAATGCTTCACTTGCATGTGCTTCTGCAGCTCGTATTTGCGCTTGCAAGCGAAGCCACACACCTCACAGATGAGCGACTTGCCCTGGTGTCGTAGCTTATGACTGCTGAGCTGGTCTGCACGGTGACAGCGATATGAGCATTGATTACAATGGTACCTGAAAAGAGAAAGACAGCAGGAACACAATGACAGATTTCAAACCAGAGAGGGAGGTAGAGGTTTGGAGACCAATACCTCCCACTTCCTTCTCATTCAACACTTCTAATCTTTCTGTATTTTAGCAACATCCTGCAAACGTTGCACTTTTTCCTGTTAAGCTACAAATAGGCATGTGAGCGTGTTTGGTCTCCCCAAACCTGGCCCCGATATTAAGCATGTGCTGTATCTCCCCTGGGAGTGTTTGATGGGGACAGTGTAGAGGGAGCTTTACTCTGTATCTAACCCCTGCTGTACCTGTCCTGGGAGCGTTTGATGGGGACAGTGTAGGGGCAGCTTTACTCTGTATCTAACCCTGTGCTGTACCTGTCCTGGGAGTGTTTGATGGGGACAGTGCAGAGGGAGCTTTACTCTGTATCTAACCCTGTGCTGTACCTGTCCTGGCAGCGTTTGATGGGGACAGTGTAGAGGGAGCTTTACTCTGTATCTAACCCTGTGCTGTAGCTGTCCTGGGAGCGTCTTATGGGGACAGTGTAGGGGCAGCTTTACTCTGTATCAAACCTATGCTGTACCTGTCCTGGGAGTGTTTGATGGGGACAGTGTAGAGGGAGCTTTACTCTGTATCTAACCCCGTGTTGTACCTGTCCTGGGAGTGTTTGATGGGGACAGTGTAGAGGGAGCTTTACTCTGTATCTAACCCCGTGCTGTACCTGTCCTGGGATTGCTTGATAAGAATAATAGATATCTCCCACCAACAAAAGAGACTCTTCAATTTGGCAAGCAATTCACACACAAGTGTATTTACCTCAGGTCTCCAGTGTGTTTGCGCATGTGCACCGTCAGGTAATGTTTCCACTTGGTGATGTAGCCACACTCTGTACACATGTAGTTCTTATCGTCAGAATGTGTCAGCATGTGCTTCGACAGGTATCCCACATCCCTGCAGGTGAAATCGCACAGTTCACATTTATGTGGCTTCTCACCTAGAAAGGAGGGTTTAAAACCAACAAAAAAATAATAAAACAATTAGACCCAGGCACATCCTCTACCAGCGTAACTCCCAACTCCTTGAACCTTTACCGAACATTGGTGAGACCAACTGGAGTTACTATGCACAATTTTGGTCTCCAAATTACGAGAAAGGCTAAGGAAAAGGTGGAAAAGTTGCAAAGAAAATATTTACGAGGAAACATCCATCTCCTTGCTGTTCCCCAGCGAGTGACTGGTGTCAAGCAGATCAAGCTCTGCTGCACTCCCTTCTGTCACCCAGTTCAAAGTGCTTGCTAACGCTTATGAAGAAATGTCGCACAAATGGGGATACTGATCTTCGGTAATATAAGTTACTCGCACACAAGATATTATGGGTGCTACAAGTTTGGAACTCCTGCCCACAGACTGATGCTACATCAATTATTAATTTTAAATCTGAGACAGTTACATTTTTATTAATAGGATCACAAGAAATAGGAGTTGGTCATTCAGGCCACTGATCGGATTATGGCCTTAACTCCACTTTTCTGTCTGTTCCCCATAACCCTAGACTCCACTTTTCATAGAATTTACAGTGCAGAAGGAGGCCATTCGGCCCATCGGGTCTGCACCGGCTCTTGGAAAGAGCACCCTACCCAAAGTTAACACCTCCACCCTATCCCCATAACCCAGTAACCCCACCCAACACTAAGGGCAATTTTGGACACTAAGGGCAATTTATCATGTCCAATCCACCTAACCTGCACATCTTTGGACTGTGGGAGGAAACCGGAGCACCCGGAGGAAACCCACGTACACACGGGGAGGATGTGCAGACTCCGCACAGATAGAGACCCAAGCCGGAATTGAACCTGGGACCCTGGAGCTGTGAAGCGATTGTGCTATCCACAATGCTACCGTGCTGCCCTCCGATCAAAACTCAGGCACGAATATATTCAATCACCCAGTCTCCAGTGTCTCTGGGGAGAGACCCGCTAGAGAAACAAAATCCTCTTTGTCTCGGTCTTAAATGGGAGACCCCTTAACATGAAACTGCAATCCATCATTCTCGAGGGGACATCCCTCAACAATTACCGCGTCAATTGTGCCATACCTGCAGGAATACGATCACCAATTGATTTTTAAACTCTAATGAGCTTGAGGAATGGGTGGGTTGTCTTCTGAGGAAGGGCTGGACAGGTTAGGTTTGTAACAACTGGAGTTTAAAAGAGTGAGAGGCGACTTGAACAAAACCTTTTAAGATCCTGAGGGGTATTGACAGGGTGGGTGTGGAGAGGATGTTTCCTCTTGTGGGAGAATCTAGAATTAGGGGGTCACTGTTGAAAAATATGGGGTCACTCATCGAAGACAGAGATGAGAAGAAGTTTTTTCTCCCAGAGTCTCTGAAACTCTTTTGCTGAGGAGTGGCGGTAACACCACATAATTGTGGGGCAGAATTTGGTTCTGGGCTCCATCTACAAGTTTGTTGATGACATGACCGTAGTGGTCAGATCTCGAACAACAATGAGTCAGAGTGTAGGAGGAAGATAGAGAACCTAGTGGCATGGTGTAACAACAACAATCTGTCCCTTGTCAGCAAAACTAAAGAGCTGGTCATTGATTTCAGGAAGTGTAGTATCGGGCAGAAGATACAAAAGTCTGAGAACACGCAGGAACAGATTCAAAAACAGCTTCTTCCCCACTGTTACCAGACTTCTGAATGATCCTCTTAGGGACTGAACTGATCTCCCCACACATCGTCTCTACGGAGTGCTATTACACTCCGTATGCTTCACCCGATACCTGCGTCTATGTATTTACATTGTGTGTTTACATACCTCCTATGTTTTTTTTCATGCCTGGACTGTATGCAGAGCAATACTTTTCACTGTACCTTGGTACACGTGACAATAAATCTAAACGTTACAGAATATTTTTCAGGGGGAGCTATAGATTCTAGCTTATCCGGGGGGGGGGGGGGGGGGGGGGGGGGGGGGGGTATCAGGGATAAGCAAGAGTGTGAAACTGAAGTTACAATCAGATCAGCCATGATCCTATTGAATGAACAAAGAACAAAATGAAAATGAAAAAAATGAAAAATTGCTTATTGTCACAAGTAGGCTCCAAATGAAGTTACTGTGAAAAGCCCCTAGTCGCCACATTCCAGCGCCTGTTCGGGGAGGCTGGTACGGGAATTGAACCATGCTGCTGGCCTGCCTTAATCTGTTTTAAAAGCCAGTTCTTTGGCCCTGTGCTAAACCAGCCCCAAAACAGCACAGGAATAGGCCCTTCGGTCCTCAAAGCCTGTGCCGACCATGGTACCTGCCTAAACTAAAACCGTCTGCATTTGAGGCTGTATCCTTCCATTCCCAACCTATTCATATATTTGTCACTTAAATGCCGCTATCGTACCTGCTCCCACCACCTCCCCAGGCATCGTTTTCCATATATTTACCATCCTCTATGTAAAAAGTTTGTCTCGCACATGTTCTAAACTTTTCCCCACGTACTATAAACCTATGTTCCCTAGTACTTGACTCTCCTACCCGAGGAAAGAGTACCCAATTATTTTTTTCCAATTTAGGGGCAATTTACCATGGCCAATCCACCTGCCCTGCACATCTTTGGGTTAGAACAAACAAAGAACAAAGAAAAGTACAGCACAGGAACAGGCCCTTCGGCCCTCCAAGCCTGTGCCGACCATGCTGCCCATCTAAACTAAAATCTTCTGCACTTCCTGGGTCCGTATCCCTCTATTCCCATCCTATTCATGCATTTCAAGATGCCCCTTAAATGTCACTATCGTCCCTGCTTCCACCACCTCCTCCAGCAGCGGGTTCCAGACACCCACTACCCTCTGTGAAAAAAAACTTGCCTCGTACTGCCCCGTGGTCACCACGGTAGCACAAGTGGATAGCACTGTGGCTTCACAGCGCCAGGGTCCCAGGTTCGATTCCCCGCTGGGTCACTGTCTGTGCGGAGTCTGCATGTTCTCCCCGTGTTTGCGTGGTTTTCCTCCGGGTGCTCCGGTTTCCTCCCACAGTCCAAAGACTGGCAGGTTAGGTGAATTGGCCATGATAAATTGCCCTTAGTGACCAAAAAGGTTAGGAGGGTTTGTTGGGTTACCGGGATAGTATAGAAGTGAGGGCTTAAGTGGGTCGGTGCAGACTTGATGGGCTGAATGGCCTCCTTCTGCACTGTATGTTCTTATCTCCTATAAACCTTGCCCCTTGCATCTTAAACCTATGCCCCCTAGTAATTGAGCCCTCTGCTCTGGGAAAAAAGCCTCTGACTATCCACTCTGTCTATGCCCCTCATAATTTTGTAGACCTCTATCAGGTCGCCCCTCAACCTCCGTCGTTCCAGTGTGAACAAACCGAGTTTATTCAACCGCTCCTCATAGCTAATGCCCTCCATACCAGGTAACATCCTGGTAAATCTCTTCTGCACCCTCTCTAAAGCCTCCACATCCTTCTGGTAGTGTGGCGACCAGAATTGAACACTATACTCCCAAGTATGGCCCAACGAAGGTTCTATACAGCAGCAACATGACTTGCCAATTCTGAAACTTAATGCCCCGGCCAATGAAGGCAAGCATGCCGTATGCCTTCTTGACTACCTTCTCCACCCGTGTTGCCCCTTTCAGTAATACTCTTGAGGGTTCTACTATTCACTGTATATTCCCTACCTGCATTAGACCTTCCAAAATGCATTACCTCACATTTGTCCGGATTAAACTCCATCTGCCATCTCTCCGCCCAAGTCTTCAAACGATCTAAATCCTGCTGTATCCTCTGACAGTCCTCATCGCTATCCGCAATTCCATCAACCTTTGTGTTGTCTGCAAACTTACACATCAGACCAGTTACATTTTCCTCCAAATCATTTATAGATACTACGAACAGCAAAGGTCCCAGCCCTGATCCCTGCGGAACACCACTAGTCACAGCCCTCCAATCAGAAAAGCATCCTTCCATTGCTACTCTCTGCCTTCTATGACCTAACCAGCTCTGTATCCATCTTGCCAGCTCACCCCTGATCCCGTGTGACTTCACCTTTTGTACCAGTTTGCCATGAGGGACCTTGTCAAAGGCCTTACTGAAGTCCATACAGACAACATCCACTGCCCTACCTATCAATCATCTTTGTGACCTCTTCAAAAAACTCTATCAAGTTAGTGAGACACGACATCCCCTTCACAAAACCATGCTGCCTCTCATTAATATGTCTGTTTGTTTCCAAATGGGAGTAGATCCTGTCTCAAAGAATTCTCTCCCGTAATTTCCCTACAACTGGCAGAAGGCTCACCAGCTTGTAGTTCCCTGGATTATCCTTGCTACCCTTCTTAAACAAAGGAACAACATTGGCTATTCTCCAGTCCTCAGGGACATCACCTGAAGACAGTGAGGATCCAAATATTTCTGTCAAGGCCTCAGCAATTTCCTCTCTGGCCTCCTTCAGTATTCTGGGGTAGATCCCATCAGGCCCTGGGGACTTATCCACCTTAATATTTTTCAAGATGCCCAACACCTCGTCTGTTTGGATCTCAATTTGACCCAGGCTATCTACACACCCTTCTCCAGACTCAACATCCACCAATTCCTTCTCTTTGGTGGATACTGATGCAAAGTATTAATTTAGGACCTCACCCATTTCCTCTGGCTCCACACATAGATTCCCTTACTGTCCTTCAGTGGGTCAACCCTTTCCCTGGCTACTCTCTTGCTTTTTATGTACGTGTAAAAAGCCTTGGGGTTTTCCTTAACCCTATTTACCAATGACTTTTCATGACCACTTTTAGCCCTTCTGATTCCTTGCTTAAGTTCCTTCCTACTTCCCTTATATTCCACACAGGCTTTGTCTGTTCCCAGCCTCCTAGCCCTGCCAAATGCCTCCTTTTTCTTTTTGATGAGGCCTAAAATATCTCAGGTTCCCAAAATTTGCTGTATTTATCCTTCTTCCGCACAGGAACATGCCGGTCCTGAATTCCTTTCAACTGACATTTGAAAGCCTCCCACATGTCAGATGTTAATTTACCCTCAAACATCCACCCCCAATCTATGTTCTTCAGTTCCTGCCTAATATTGTTATAATTGGCCTTCCCCCAATTTAGCACATTCACCCTAGGACCACTCTTATCCTTGTCCACCAGCACTTTAAAACTTATTGAATTGTGGTCACTATTCCTAAAATGCTCCCCTACTGAAACTTCTACCACCTGGCCGGGCTCATTCTCCAATACCAGGTCCAGTACAGCCCCTTCCCTAGTTGGACTATCTACATATTGTTTTAAGAAGCCCTCCTGGATTCTCCTTACAAACTCTGCCCCATCCAAGCCCCTAGCACTAAGTGAGTCCGAGTCAATATTGGGGAAATTAAAGTCTTCCATCACAACAACCCTGTTGTTTTTACTCCTTTCCAAAATCTGTCTACCAATCTGCTCCTCTATCTCCCGCTGGCTGTTGGAAGGCCTGTAGTAAACCCCCAACATTGTGACTGCACCCTTCTCATTCCTGATCCCTACCCATATAGCCTTGCTGCCCTCCGAGGTGTCCTCCTGCAGTACAGCTGTGATATTCTCCCTAACCCAGGGGTGAGCAAACTACGGCCCGCGGGCCGCATGCGGCCCACCAAAGGTCTTTATGTGGCCCACCACATAAGGTTAATGTGGGGGGCTGTTGGGTTACTGGTATAGGGTGGATACGTTGACTTGAGTAGGGTGATCATTGCTCGGCACAACATCGAGGGCCGAAGGGCCTGTTCTGTGCTGTACTGTTCTATGTTCTATATGAGGCGCCCAGAATCATAACCGGGTGAAGCGCCATTTTTGAAAAGTAGAGAAAAAGAGGGCTAAAGGCAGGATGCCGCCGGGGGAAGCTCTGAGGTATATGCCGCATGCTAATTGGTTACAACCGGGACTATTAATACTATGCGGCCCTTTAAAATTGTGAATTTCTGAATGTGGCCCTTGCACGGAAAAGTTTGCCCACCCCTGACCTAACCTGTAGCGCAACTAGTTGTGGGGTTGAGACCCATGCTCCTTAAAATCTTCCTGCATAACCAAAGCTTTTCTCCCCAGCCAAATTGTCCCCATCAAACACTCCCAGGCCAGGTACAGCATGGGGTTAGATACAGAGTAAAGCTCCCTCTACACTGTGCCCATCAAACACTCCCAAGATAGGTATAGCACGGGGTTAGATACAGAGTAAAGCTCCCTCTACACTGTCCCCACAAACACTCCCAGGACGGGTACAACACAGGGTTAGATACAGAGTAAAGCTCCCTCTACACTGTCCCCACAAACACTCCCAGGACGGGTACAACACAGGGTTAGATACAGAGTAAAGCTCCCTCTACACTGTCCCCATCAAACACTCCCAGGACAGGTACAGCATGGGGTTAGATACAGAGTAAAGCTCCCTCTGCACTGTCCCCATCAAACACTCCCAGGACGGGTACAGCACGGGGTTAGATACAGAGTAAAGCTCCCTCTACACTGTCCCCATCAAACACTCCCGGACAGGTACAGCACAGGGTTCGATACAGAGTAAAGCTCCCTCTACACTGTCGCCATCAAACACTCCCAGGACAGGTACAGCATGGGGTTAGATACAGAGTAAAGCTCCCTCGACACTGTCCCCATCAAACACTCCCAGGACAGGTACAGCACGGGGTTAGATACAGAGTAAAGCTCCCTCTACACTGTCCCCATCAAACACTCCCAGGACAGGTACAGCACGGGGTTAGATACAGAGTAAAGCTCCCTCTACACTGTCCCCATCAAACACTCCCAGGACAGGGACAGCACGGGGTTAGATACAGAGTAAAGCTCCTCAATGTGTTTGCTGGATGAATGAAATTGCCCCTTTTTGGAGCTGTCTCTCTGGTCCTCTACCCAGCTGTTCTGGTTACTAGCACTGACCTGTGTGCAGAAGGATGTGCCGGTTGAGAACTCTCTTGTGCGCTGTGGCAAAGTCACATTCAGTGCATTTGTGGATCTTCTCATTGGCGTGCATCTTTCCCACGTGGTCGTTGAACTCCACGGGGTTGAAGGTCTTGTACGGGCAGAAGTTGCAGGCTAGCTCCTCACTGCCCGGGTGCCCTCTCCGCTTGTGTCGACGGAAAACATGCTTGTTGGAACAGACAAAGTCGCACTGGTCGCAGTGGAAGGCGTAATGAGTCCGACGGTGCGCCTCCATCCCCGCCTCCGTGCCAAATAGCGAGCCACACGTCCGGTAGCGGCACTCTATTGCCCTGGCACCGTGAACATCCTTGAGGTGTCGGACAAAATCCTTGCGCTCCTCCGCCGTGTAGCTGCAGCCTCCCTCGAAACAGTCCAGTGGCCGTCGCTCCTCCTTGTGCGTCTTCATGTGCTCCTTCAGCGAGTTACTGACAGTAAACTTCTCTTCACACGCTGGGCACGAGTACACATCCGAGTAGAAGTTGGTGGTGTTCTCATGCATGCTGGCCATGTGCCGATTCAAGGAGTTTTTCTCCACAGCGCTGTAGTCGCACAGCGGGCAGTGATGGGTCTTCTCACCAAGCTCCCGCATCAGATGTACCTTCAGCTTGCCCTTGCTGGTGAAGAACTTCTGGCAGTGAGGGCACTGGAGGCTGGGGTCCGGGAAGTGCAGGTGAAGGTGCTCGACCAGGTGCGTTCTCTTTTTAAAGCAACGTTTGCATTCGGGACAGATGTGAGTCTTGTACAGATGTTCCAATCCTTCCTGGACGTCAACTGGGACAGACAATTAAAAACAAAGAAGGTCAAAGAGACTGTCAAAGGGTAAATACACACACGCACGCATATTGGCCGTGGCTCAAATGGGTAGCGTTGTCCTCCCGAGTCAGAAGGTCATGAGTTCAAAGACATTTCATTTCAAAATTTAAAGTACCCAATTCTTTTTTTCCCAATTGAGGGGCAATTTAGCGTGGCCAATCCACCGACTCTGCCCATCTTTTTGGGCTGTAGGGATGAGACCCACGCAGGCACGGGAGAATGTGCAAACTCCACAAGGCCAGTGACCCGGGGCTGGGATCGAATCCGGGCCCTCGGCGTGGTGAGGCAGCAGCGCTGACCACTGCGCCACCGGGCCGTCAAAGACACTTGAACATGGGCGGCATGTGGCGCAGTGGATAGCACTGGGACTGCGGCGCTGAGGACCCGGGTTCGAATCCCGGCCCCGGGTCACTGTCCGTGTGGAGTTTGCACATTCTCCCCGTGTCTGCGTGGGTTTCACCCCCACAACCCAAAGATGTGCTGGTTAGGTGGATTGGCCACGCTAAATTGCCCCTTAATTGGAAAACAAATAATTAGACATTCTAAATTTTAAAAAAAGACACTTGAACACAGAACCCAGGCTGACACACCACTGCAGCACAGGATGGAGTGCTGCATTGCCAGAGGTGTCGTCTTTGAGGTTATGACATAAAACCAAAGCCTCACCTGCTCTGTCGCGAGGTACCCAAGGTCCTTGGAGAAACAGAAAGGGAGCCTTCCTTCTTTACTCCACAACCAATGTCACTCATGCAGACTATCTGGTCGTTTATCCCACTGCTGTTTGTCAGAACAGATTTGTTCCTGGGGGTTTCTACAGCACAGCATTGGCTGCAGTCAAAATACATTTCATTGGTTCTATCGCACTTGAGCGCCCTGAAGTTGTGAAAGGCGCTACATCAATGCAAGTCTTTTCCATCTATAACTCACCTTGAAAGTGTCTCTGCCTGAAGGATTTGGTTTCTCTGCTGGCATCTCTTTCGGAGCCCGTTTCCGACAAGGGCTCTTCCCCTTCACACCTGGACCGCTTCCGCTTTCTGGACAGTCTCTGCGCGAAGCTACCGCCTTCGTCTGCCTCCTGTCTCCTTCCCTCTGGTTCTTCGTCCCCTTCGGCAGCACTACCACTCTCATCTGCAAGGAAACAAAGAGCCTGCGTTACACCAGGTGATGAGCATGACATCCTAGATGTTCATTCCAAATGGAATGGACAACGTTGATTTATTGATCCCATTCATAGCCTGGCCATCATGCATTAATATTGTGCATGAGGAAAATTCTTTTATACTCAACCAGTTTAGCAGAGGAACTGGTGCCACGTCGAGTTTATGGCACAGAAACAGGCCATTCAGCCCAATGCTAGAAACTCACTCCAAATGTGGTCTAACCTAAACTCTGTCCAAGGTAAACAGAACTTCCCTGCCTTTCAATCCAATTCCCCCAGAAATTAACCCAGTCCAGATGTGGGTCATCGCTTTTAATGACGTGTATGTGTAACCCTAGAGTCCTCTGCTCCTCTACTAGCCCATTACCCAAGTAGTATGTGGCCTTGTTATCTTTCTTACCAAAATGAACCACTTTTCAATACTGAAATTAATTTATTTGCTCATTCTGCAAGTTTAGTCATGTCAAAGAACAAAGAACAAAGAAAATTACAGCACAGGAACAGGCCCTTCGGCCCTCCCAGCTTGCGCCGATCCAGGTCCTTTATCTAAACCTGTCTCCTGTTTTCCAAGGTCTACTTCCCTCTGTTGCCGCCCGTTCATATACATGTCTAGATGCCTCTTAAATGATGCCATTGCGCCCGCCTCTACCACCTCCGCTGGTAAAGCGTTCCAGGCACACACCACCCTCTGCGTAAAAAACTTTCCACGCACATCTCCCTTAAACTTTCCCCCTCTCACGTTGAAATCGTGACCCCTTGTAACTGACACCCCACTCTTGGAAAAAGCTTGTTGCTATCCACCCTGTCCATACCTCTCAATTTTGTATACCTCAATCAGGTCCCCCCTCAACCTCCGTCTTTCCAATGAAAACAATCCTAATCTACTCAACCTTTCTTCATAGCTAGCACCCTCCATACCAGGCAACATCCTGGTGAACCTCCTCTGCACCCTCTCCAAAGCATCCACATCCTTCTGGGAATGTGGCGACCAGAACTGCACGCAGTATTCCAAATGTGGCCTAACCAAAGTCCTATACAACTGTAACATGACCTGCCAACTCTTGTACTCAATACCCCGTCCGATGAAGGCAAGCATGCTGTATGCCTTCTTGACCAATCTATCAACCTGCGTTGCCACCTTCAGGGTACAAAGGACCTGAACTCCCAGATCTCTCTGTACATCAATTTTCCCCAGGACCCTTCCATTGACCATATAGTCCGCTCTTGAATTAGATCTTCCAAAATGCATCACCTCACATTTGCCTGGATTGAACTCCATCTGCCATTTCTCTGCCCAACTCTCCAATCTATCTATATTTTGTTGTATTCTCTGACAGTCCTCCTCGCTATCTGCAACTCCACCAATCTTAGTATCATCTGCAAACTTGCTAATCAGACCACCTATACCTTCCTCCAGGTCATTTGTGTAGATCACAAACAACAATGGTCCGAGCACGGATCCCCGTGGAATACCACTAGTCACCCGTCTCCATTTTGAGACACTCCCTTCCACCACTACTCTCTGTCTCCTGTTGTCCAGCAGATCTTTATCCATCTAGCTAGTACACCCTGAACCCCATACGACTTCACTTTTGCCATCAACCTGACATGGGAAACCTTATCAAACGCCTTACTAAAGTCCATGTATATGACATCTACAGCCCTTCCCTCATCAATTAACTTTGTCACTTCCTCAAAGAATTCTATTAGGTTTGTAAGACATGACCTTCCTTGCACAAAACCAAAAGAACAAAGTATCTTGTCACACTCTTGGTTTTACCTGTGCCCCATAATGAGTTATCGTACATCTTCACTGTGTTTACGATTCAGAATTACAAAAGGTACTGATCATTGTCTAATATGAATAAAAGTTTGTGTATCTGCAAAACACAGCTATGGAGTTGGGCAACTTAAAAAAAACCTCTGCAGCAGAACCAACTAAAGGCCTGAACCCCAGGCTGCACAGGGACAGGTCATAACACAAAACTGAATGGGACGATGTTGATATAGAAATTTGCAATGGGAAATGCTGACAGAGAAGTTTGACAAAATGCTGTGTCAATGTTTGCGACAGGTAGTATAAGCTAGTAATAAACTTATCAATGAGTCAAGACCCAGTGAAACAGGAGTAGGAAGGGGGCCAATGGATTGGATTGGATTTTCTTTATTGTCACGTGTACCAAGGTATAGTGAAAAGCATTTTTCTGCGAGCAGCTCAACAGATCATTTAGTACATGAGAAGAAAAGGAAATAAAAGAAAATACATAATAGGGCAACACAAGGTATAAAATGTAACGACATAAGCACCGGCATCAGGTGAAGCGTACAGGGGTGTAGTGTTAATCAGGTCAGTCCATAAGAGGGTCGTTTAGGAGTCTGGTAACAGCGGGGAAGAAGCTGTTTTTGAGTCTGTGCGTGCGTGTTCTCAGACTTTTGTATCTCCTGCCCAATGGAAGAAGTTGGAAGAGTGAGCAAGCCGGGTGGGAGGGGTCTTTGATTATGCTGCCCGCTTTCCCCAGGCAGCGGGAGGTGTAGATGGAGTCAATGGTTTGTGTGATGGACAGGATGGAATGTGGTCAGGGCTTGCAGATTTAATTTTTTCTCCATGTTGAAGCGTGCGCTTATTTTTATATTTCTATTATAAAATCCCCAGGTCCAAATTTATAATGGATAGTCCATGTAAACTTGTCACAGTGTAACCGCACCCACCTGTAGTGCTGCTGTAGCATTTTCACCAGCAGCAGACTGCAAGTGTGCCATATTTACATAGTAAGAAGTCTTACAACACCAGGTTAAAGTCCAGTTTGTTTCAAACACTAGCTTTCGGAGCACTGCTCCTTCCTCAGATGAATGAAGAGGTAGGTTCCAGAAACATACATACATACATATATATATATATATATATATCTAGACAACTTTGAAATATCGTCTTGCATCTTTGAATTTGTCTATATATATGTTTCTGGAACATACCTCTTCATTCACCTGAGGAAGGAGCAGTGCTCCGAAAGCTAGTGATTCGAAACAAACCTGTTGGACTTTAACCTGGTGTTATCAGACTTCTTACTGTGCTCACCCCAGTCCAACTTCGGCATCTCCACATCATATTTATATTGGCATTTCCCACTATATCTGCCAAAATAGTGATAATCATAGATATAAATGAACAATACGGGCGATAAGGTAAATAACGGCAGTCTGTTTCCATTGGCTGGTGGATCTGTAACAAATAGTCGGAAATTTACATAAAATTCAGGAAAGAATTAAAAGGGAGGATGAGTAAAATAATTTTCATGAGCAGCGTGATCAGAACACAGGCTCTTGAAGTAAAGTGTATAATTACTTTCAAAAGGGAATTATTTGAAATCTCTTTAACCAGGTGACCTACCTGGGAAAACGAGCTGAATTGCCGACTTACATTCAGTTACTTTCCAGCATGGCACTGCAGCTCAACGTATTCAAACATCCACCAAGCACGTTGTGAGGTCAATCACTGTTTGGAAGTTCAGTTATCGTTCGGTAGACACATCTCAGAGCAGCATTGGGGAGGAAGTGGCCTAGTGGTATAGCCACTGGACAGGGTAACACTCTGGGTACCCGGGTTCGAATCCCACCACGGCAGATGGTGAAATTTGAGTTCAATAAAAATCTGGGATTAAAAGTCTAATGACGACGGTGAAACCATTGCCGACATGTCGTAAAAAAAACATCTGGTTCACTAATGTCCTTTAGGGAAGGAAATCTGCTGTCCTTACCCGGTCTGGTCTACCTGCGACTCCAGCAATGTGGTTGATTACGAAATGGCTGAGCAAGCCACTCAGTTCAGGAGCTTTTAGGGGTGGGCAACAAATGGTGGTCCAGCCAGCGACGCCCACATCCCATGAAAGAAATAAAGAAAGAAAGTGACTTTGACACAAGGGGAACACAGTGGTTAGCACTGTTGTTTCACAGCTCCAGGGTCCCAG
Source organism: Scyliorhinus canicula (assembly GCF_902713615.1). Lineage (NCBI taxonomy): Eukaryota > Metazoa > Chordata > Chondrichthyes > Carcharhiniformes > Scyliorhinidae > Scyliorhinus > Scyliorhinus canicula. The sequence goes on from NC_052147.1 coordinate 282,281,141, forward strand.
GTTCGATTCCCGGCTTGGGTCTCTGTCTGTACGGAGTCTGCACGTTCTCCCCGTGTCTGCGTGGGTTTCCTCCGGGTGCTCCGGTTTCCTCCCACAGTCCAAAGATGTGCAGGTTAGGTGGATTGTCCATGCTAAGTTGCCCCTTGGTGTCCAAAAAGGGTAGGTGAGGTTACTGGGTTACGGGGATAGGGTGGAGGTGTGGGCTTAGGTAGGGCACTCTTTACAAGAGCCGGCGCAGACTCGATGGGCCGAATAGCCTTCTTCTGCGCTGTAAATACATACATACTTAGAAGACAGGAGCAGGAGGAGGCCTTTTGGCCCTTAGAGCCTGCTCTGCCATTCACCACAATCATAGCTGATCATCCAACTGAATAGCCTAATCCTGCTTTCTCCCCGCAGCCTTTGATCCCATTCTCCCCAAGTGCTATATCCAGCCGCCTCTTAAATATATTCAATGTTTTAGCCTCAACTGCTTCCTGCGGTAATGAATTCCACAGGCTCACCACTTTTTGGGTGAAGAAATGTCTCCTTATCTCTGTCCGAAATGGTTTACCCTGAATCCTCAGAATGTGACCCCTGGTTCTGGACACACCCATCAAAATATATGATACAATCCCTCCCAGTGAAGTACTGAGCCATGAACAGGAGGTCTCCAGTTGGTGTTGATCAATGCCAGCATAGCAGTCCAAACAACTTGCATTTATATAGCGCCGTTAATGTAGTAAAATATACCAAATCGTTTCAATCATCACACAAGGTTTGACACAGGAGATATTCAGACAGCTGACCAAAAGCTTGTCCAATGAGTGGGCTTTGAAAAGCATCTTAAAGCAGGGGGGGGGGGGTGCAGGAGTCAGAAAGAAGCAGAAAGGTTTCGAAAGCTTATTCCAGCAGCAGAGGCAAGGCAAGAAACTACAGAGTGTGGTGAACTCAGCCCAACGCATCACACAAGCTTGCCATCCTCCCATTGATTCTGTTACACCTCCCACTGCCTCAGGAAGGCAGACAGCATTATGAGAGACCCCTCCCACCCAGGCATTGCCTCTTCCAGACCCTTCCGTCAGGCAGAAGGTACAGAAGGCTGAAGAACCGCACATCTAGCTTCTTCCCCACAGCTACTAGACTCCTCAACGACTCCCCTCGGATTGATCTGTTCCCTGTAAGAACACTTTTCACAACTCGCTATGCTGCTCTTGCTCATGTATTTGCTTTGTTCGGCCCCTTGTTTCACACTGTAACCAATCACTGTTTGTCGATGTACCATTTGTCAATGTTCTCTGTTGATTATTCTTTTTGTCTACTATGTACGTACCTTGGCCACAGAAAAATACTTTTCACTGTACTTCGGTACATGTGACAATAAATCAAATCAAATCAAGGCGGCCAACGGTAGAGCTATTAAAATAAGGAATGCTCAGGCAGCACGGTGGCGCAGTGGGTTAGCCCTGCAGCCTCACAGCGCCGAGGTCCCAGGTTCTATCCCACCTCTGGGTCACTGTCCGTGTGAAGTTTGCACATTCTCTCCGTGTTTGCGTGGGTTTCGCCCCCACAACCCAAAGATGTGCAGGCTTGGCGGATTGGCCACATTAAATTGCCCCTTAATTGGAAAAAATAAATTGGGTATTCTAAATTTATAAAAAAAAATAAGGAATGCTCAAGAAGCTGGGATTGGAGGACTGCAGATTTGTGGGACCATTGAAATTAGGGAGATTGGGAAGGGCAAGGGGGCGTGGGTGGATCTGAGAGCACGGAGGTGTTGCCAGATGAGGTCAGTGAGGATGGGGAAGGTGGGTGAACTGGACTTGCTGCGAGTTAGGATACGGTCCGCAGAGATTTAGATGAGCAGAAGTTCAGAGATTTTGTTTCAGGGGGTCTGCCAGGAGAACAAACAGGAAAATGTTTGAGACACCGAACTTCTACGCATTCTGCGGTTTGCAGTGATCTGAAAGGACCATAAAGCTTCTCCAGCTCTCTAACCTTCTGCCCTCCTGAAACCTTACCTCTTAGAGCAAATCTTTAGTCACGTGTCATAATATCTCCTTATGTGCTTCAGTATCAAATTCTGTCTCTTACCATTCCTGTGAGATAATATTTAATTGTATTAAAGGTAAGATATTGTTGTCGGCAAAACAAAATCCCAGCAAAACAATGTTTATTGTCTCAACTCTCAAGGGTCAACCACATAACGTGGGACTAGAGCCATGTCCAGGCCAGACTATGCATGGCAGATCAGCATCCATGAAGGACAATACAAACCTGTGGGATTTTTAAATCATGTCATTCTATCAGGTATCAGCCCATAACTAACTAGATGTTATTGAATTCAATTTGCCAGAAGAGGATTTGAGCTCCCCAGCAGCCTGGGTGCAAGAGCAATGTGCCGAGCAGCTGACAGAGTTACCTACCAGAGTGTTCAGTCAGATGCTTCTTCAAACTTTGCGGTAGGGGCTGGTAAAATCACACTTGCTGCAGCTGTAGGCAGCTTCGCCTTGATGCATCCCGCTGTAGTGTTTGCTCAGGTCGTGAGCCACGCAACTCTTAAAGGGGCAGAGTTTACACTTGAATTTCTTTTCTTTCAGTCTCCCCCGCTTCTTGTGTTGAGCTAGGAGTTTGGTGCTGGAGCAGGCGAAATCGCACTGGTCACAGCGGAACGGGTAGTGGGCACGCCTGTGCTCCTCCATCGCTGCCACGTCCTGGAATATCAATCCGCAGCTCCGGTAAGGGCAGGGGACGGACTTGGCGCTGCAACCGGCTCTCGACTGCCCAGGGTGCTGGCCGCAGCAACTCTCCGCCTTGTCAGCATCGTGTTTGGCCACATGCTCCTGTAAAGCCCTCGCCCGGGTGAACTCTTTGCCGCAGACCAGGCATGGGTGCTTTGCCCGGGTGGTGAAGCCCGCAACGGCCAGGACGATACTGCTTTCCTCGCTGCTGGTGCCCTCCTTCCTGCATGAGATCCTAGGGCGCTTTGCCCGCAATCTGCCCCCGTTTTCATGCCTGGGGGACAGAGCGTGCCCCGTGTCCATTGTGTGACACTGCAGGTGGTTGGCCAAAAGGTCCTGGCTCTCAAAGCTCTGGTTGCATTGATGGCAGCAGAAAGGTTCCTCCAATTGGATCAAGGTATCTGGTGGGAACATAAAACTGTCAGTCACTTTGGCTCACTATTTATCCAAGGGACAGACTACAAGCCAATGTCTTACTCGAGTGCCTGTGCAGTAATAATAATAATAATAATAACTCATTGTCACAAGTAGGCTTCAATAAAGTTACTGTGAAAAGCCCCTAGTCGCCACATTCCGGCACCTGTTCTGGGAGGCCGGTACGGGAATTGAACCCGCCCTGCTGCCTTGTTCTGCATTACAAGGCAGCTATTTAGCCCAGTGTACTAAACCAGCCTGTGTGCGAGGTGCTGGGATCAAGCTCTGCTCCTGCAATTGCCCTGGTGTTCAGAGAGAATTGAGTGGCCTTGTACATGAAAGAGGAGTCAACGTGCAGTTACAGTACAAGAGTAAGGAAGTCTTGTTGCAATTATGCAGTTAAGATACCGATCAGCCATGGTCTAACTGAATGGACAGAATAGGCCCAAGGGACTGACAGGTTCCTCATGTCCCAACGTAAAGGTTAGATCCCTCCAGCTGTGAAATAGGTTCCACAGACACTGAGCTCCTCTCAGCGCTTCACATTTCACTGTGAATTGTAAATCGGGTTTTATTTAATTATATGCTGGTGAAGGGCATTGAATTGGGTTTCAATTGAGCATATATAAAAAGACAACAGCAGGAGTGGTCTGATCCGACTGTCTGTCCCTTACAACTGCTATGTTCATGGCTGGGTGGTACGGGAGGAGCACCGATGTCTACTGGCACACTTCAGGCCTTCCATGACCGGTGGGCACCCTGGGATGGGATTGGATTGGATTTGTTTATTGTCACGTGTACCGAGGTACAGTGAAAAGTATTTTTCTGCAAGCAGCTCAACAGATCATTCAGTACATGGAAGAAAAGGGAATTAAACAAAATTCAAGAAAATACATGAGAATACATAATAGGGCAACACAAGATATACAATGTAACTACATAAGCATTGGCATCGGTTGAAGCATACAGGGTGTAGTGTTAATGAGGTCAGTCAATAAGAGGGTCATTTAGGAGTCTGGTGACAGTGGGGAAGAAGCTGTTTTTGAGTCTGTTCGTGCGTGTTCTCAGACTTTTGTATCTCTTGCCCGATGGAAGAAGTTGGGAAAGTGAGTAAGCCGGGTGGGAGGGATCCTTGATTATGCTGCCCGCTTTCTCCCGGCAGCGGGAGGTGTAGATGGAGTCCATGGATGGGAGGCAGGTTCGTGTGATGGACTGGGCGGTATTCACGACTCTCTGAAGTTCCTTGCGGTCCTGGGCCGAGCAGTTGCCATACCAGGCTGTGATGCAGCCCGATAGGATGCTTTCTATAGTGCATCTGTAAAAGTTGGTAAGGGTTAATGTGGACATGCCGAATTTCCTTATTTTCCAGAGGAACTATAGGCGCTGTTGTGCTTTCTTGGTGATAGCGTCGACGTGAGTTGACCAGGACAGATTTTTGGTGAGGTGCACCCCTAGGAATTTGAAACTGCTAACCATCTCCACCTCGGTCCCATTGCACCATCACTCACAGGAATTACACATTGGCTGGATTTATTAAGTTTCCTTTTGTTATTTTATTTTAGTTATAGCATCCCCTCCAGGGGCTGTCACCACTGTACTATTATTTCATTTATTGATTTTTAAAGGTGTATAAAAAGGGCATACCCTTCTCAGTAATCTGATTTATTAATTTTCATTTATTAAAAAGAGACTATAAGTAGGGAATTTCCCCACCAGGGGCTGTCACCCCTTTTATTAATTTATTTCTATTTATTGTTCCATTTGTACACAGATTGTGGAGGTTGAAACCCCTTTGCGACTACTTGAAGGGGCTGCTCCTCAAACTGGTTTTCCGGAAAACAACAGCGGCCATATAGTTCCACCATTGGGAAGGGACCTTCTCTTTCTATCCCCACTCAATGCTCACTCGCATATTTTGAGGTGGGGGTCAAGCAGTACAGAGCAGCAACCCAATCCAAGAGGAAAAAGGAAGAGTATGTAAGGATGAGAAAACAAGGTTCAGTTGGGTCACTTGAGGGTTACAAGGTAGCAAGGAATGAGCTTAAAAAAAAAGGGGGCTTTGGAGAGCTAGGAGGGGGCATGAGAAGTTCTTGGCCCCTTGGTCGGATCAAGGAAAACCCCACGGCTATTTACTCTTATGTGAGAAATCAAAGAATGACCAGGGTGAGGGTAGGGCCGGTCAAGGACAATAGTGAGATATTGTTCATGGAGTCAGAAGAAATAGGAGGCGTTGAATGAATACTTTTCTTCAGTGTTCACCAAGGAGAGGGGCCATGGTTTTGAGGATGAGAGTGTGATACAGGCGGGTAGGCTGGAGGAGGTAGATGTTCTGAGGAAGGATGTATTAGCAATTTTGAAAAACCGGAGGGTCGACAAGTCCCCTGGTCCAGATGGGATATATCCAAGGATTCTTTGGGAAGCAAGGGATGAGATTGCAGAGCCTTTGGCTTTGATCTTTGGGTCCTCACTGTCCACGGGGATAGTGCCAGAGGACTGGAGAGTGGCGAATGTTGTTCCTCAAAGGCAGCACGATAGCATTGTGGTTAGCACATTTGCTTCACAGCTCCAGGGTCACAGGTTCGATTCCCGGCTTGGGTCACTGTCTGTGCGGAGTCTGCACGTTCTCCCCCGTGTGTGCGTGGGTTTCCTCCGGATGCTCCGGTTTCCTCCCACAGTCCAAAGATGTGCAGGTTAGGTGGATTGGCCTTGCTGAAATTGTCCTTGGTGTCCAAAATTGCCCTCAGTGTTGGGTGGGGTTACTAGGTTATGGGGATAGGGTGGAGGTGTGGATCTTGGGTAGGGTGCTCTTTCCAAGAGCCGGTGCAGACTCGATGGGCCGAATGGCCTCCTTCTGCACTGTAAATTCTATGATGATCTCTGTTCAAGAAAGGAAATAGGAATGACCCTGGTAATTATAGGCCAGTTAGTCTTACTTCGGTGGTCGGTAAGTTAATGGAAAAGGTCCTGAAGGATAGGATTTATGACCATTTGGAAAGATGCAGCTTAATCTGGGATAGTCAACACGGATTCGTGAAGGGTAAGTCTTGTCTCAAAAATGTGATTGTATTCTTTGAGGGGGTAACTAATTGTGTAGATGAAGGTAGAGCAGTTGATGTCATATACATGGATTTTAGTAAGGCATTTGATAAGGTTCCCGAATGGTCGGCTCATGAATTAAGTAAGGGGTTGTGGGATAGAGGGAAATTTGGCCAATTGGATAAGTAACTGGCTATCACATAGAAGACAGAGGGTGGTGGTGGATGGAATATTTTCAGACTGGAGACCAGTTACCAGCGGTGTACCACGGGGATCAGTGCTGGGTCCTCTGCTGTTTGTGATTTTTATCAATGACTTGGAGGAGGGGGCTGAAGGGTGGGTCAGAAAATTTGCGGATGACACCAAGATTGGTGGAGTAGTGGATGAGGTGGAGGGCAGTTGTAGGCTGCAAAGAGACATTGATAGGATGGAGAGCTGGGCCGAAAAATAGCAGATGGAGTTTAACCCTGATAAGTGCGAGGTGATTCATTTTGGTAGAAAAAATTTGAATGCGGATTACAGGGTCAATGGCAGGGTTCTGAGGAATATGGAGGAACAGAGATCTTGGGGTTCATGTCCACAGATCTCTGAAGGTTGCCACTCAAGTGGATAGAGCCGTGAAGAAGGCTTATAGTGTGTTAGCGTTTATTAACGGGGGCTTGGGTTTATGCTGGATTACGCTGCAACTGTACATGACCCTGGTGAGACCACATTTGGAATATGGTGTGCAGTTCTGGTCACCTCACTATAGGAAGGATGTGGAAGCATTGGAAAGGGTGCAAAGGAGCTTTACCAGGGTGCTGCCTGGTTTGCAGGATAGGTCTTAGGAGGAAAGGTTGAGGGAGCTACGGTTTTTCTCTTTAGAGCTGAGGAGGATGAGAGGCGACTTAATAGAGGTTTATAAGATGATGCGGGGGATAGATAGAGTGGACGTTCAGAGACTATTTCCTCAGGTGGATGTAGCTGTTACAAGGGGGCATAACTATAAGATTCAGGGTGGGAGATATAGGAGGGATGCCCGAGGTATCCCGCAGGGTTCAGTGTTGGGGCCACAGCTGTTCTCTTTATATATTAGCGATCTAGATGACGGGACTGGGGGCATTCTGGCCAAGTTTGCCGATGATACAAAGATAGGTGGAGGGGCAGGTAGTATTGAGGAGGTGGGGAGGCTGCAGAAAGATTTAGACAGTTTAGGAGAATGGTCCAAGAAGTGGCTGATGAAATTCAACGTGGGCAAGTGCGAGGTCTTGCACTTTGGAAAAAAGAATAGAGGCATGGACTATTTTCTAAACGGTGACAAAATTCATAATGCTAAAGTGCAAAGGGACTTGGGAGTCCTAGTCCAGGATTCTGTAAAGGTAAACTTGCAGGTTGAGTCCGTAATTAAGAAAGCAAATGTAATGTTGTCATTTATCTCAAGAGGCTTGGAATATAAAAGCAGGGATGTACTTCTGAGGCTTTATAAAGCACTAGTTAGGCCCCATTTAGAATACTGTGAGCAATTTTGGACCCCACACCGCAGGAAGGACATACTGGCACTGGAGCGGGTCCAGCGGAGATTCACACGGATGATCCCAGGAATGGTAGGCCTAACATACGATGAACGTCTGAGGATCGTGGGATTATATTCATTGGAGTTTAGGAGGTTGAGGGGAGAGCTAATAGAAACTTACAAGATAATGAATGGCTTGGATAGGATGGACGTAGGGAAGTTGTTTCCATTAGCAGGGGAGACTAGGACGCGGGGGCACAGCCTTAGAATAAAAGGGAGTCACTTTAGAACAGAGAAGAGGAGAAATTTCTTCAGCCAGAGAGTGGTAGGTCTGTGGAATTCATTGCCACAGAGGGCGGTGGAGGCCGGGACGTTGAGTGTCTTTAAGACAGAAATTGATAAATTCTTGATTTCTCGAGGAATTAAGGGCTATGGGGAGAGAGCGGGTAAATGGAGTTGAAATCAACCATGATTGAATGGTGGAGTGGACTCGATGGGCCGAATGGCCTTACTTCCGCTCCTATGTCTTATGGTCTTATTCAAGGCTCTTTACTCAGAGAGTGGTTAGGGTGTGGAATGGACTGCCTGCTGTGATAGTGGAGTTGGACACTTTAGGAACTTTCAAGCGGTTATTGGATAGGCACATGGAGCACACCCGAATGGCAGGGAATGGGATAGCTTGATCTTGGTTTCGGACACTGCTCGGCACAACATGGAGGGCCTAAGGGCCTGTTCTGTGCTGTACTGTTCTATGTTCTATGTAACCCTGTCTTAACCCTTTCCTAACCCAGGGATATGGAGTTGAATTGTACCTCCAGTCTGATGCATTCCAATGGCTTCCTGGCCCACCTCTCATTGTCTCACCTCCGCATGCATTGGCTCATTTAAAATTCTGCTGCCCAAGGGCAGCACGGTGGCCTAGTGGTTAGCACAACCGCCTCACGGTGCTGAGGTCCCAGGTTCGATCCCGGCTCTGGGTCACTGTCCGTGTGGAGTTTGCACGTTCTCCCCGTGTCTGCGTGGGTTTCGCCCCCACAACCCAAAAATGTGCAGAGTAGGTGGATTGGCCACGCTAAATTGCTCCTTAATTGGAAAAAATAATTGGCTAATCTAAATTTTAAAAAAAAAATTCTGCTGCCCGTATCCTAACTCACAGCATGTCCTGGTCACCCATCACCTCTGTGCTCACTGACCTTCACTGGCTCCTAATCCAGCAACACCTCGGTTTTAAAATTCCCAAATGCCAGCATGGTCCTCCCTAACATTCCCTCTAAAACTGTGCAGATTTGCCAGCAAATCAAGAATATTTGGCCACCCATGGGAAATGGCCCTTTTAAGATGTGCAAATGCGTGTTCTTAAAGCCGGCATTGTCAAACCTGGGGGCGCGACCCACGGGTGGGTCGCAGGCGGGTGTCAGGAGGGTCGCGGCGCGCCCAATCGCGCAAATTTGCGCGCAACAGCCGGCTGTTAAAAATGCCGACTGCAAGCGGCCTTCAAAATGGCTGTGAACATGTAAAAAAAAACGCGGCCGCACTGCGCATGCATGCCGATGATCGGGCCCGCATGCGCAGTGCGGCCGCTTTTTTTAAAAAACGGTTGCAGCTTTTTGTTTTACAAGTTCGGGAGGTTTTATTCATTTATTTTATTCATTTAATTTTTATTTTTTTCATTTATTTTGTTCATTTTTTTTTTACAAGTTTGTTATTTGATAAACTTTTTAACCGGAAACAAATGCAGAACTTTGGACAGATGGCGACTCCATACTTTCCGACACCGGAAGGCTTCACCTTCATCCAACAGGTTCCATTGGAGGAGTGTGTACGAGGGCCAAAGGGACCCAAAACCATTTCCTCCATTATTGTCAGCAACAAACAAGGTAAGAGAAAATGGCGGTCGCGCAGGTCGGCCATCGTGGGTCGCGAAGGTCGGCCGGGTTGGGTCCCGAAGGTCAGCCGGGTGGCAAAAATGGGACCCCGGAAAAAAAGTTTGAAGAACTGTCTTAAAGGACTGCGCAGTGCCTCACACAGCAAACAAAGGTTAGAGAGCGCATTGGCCTCATTCCTTCCCAACCCTGTAATCTCTTCCAGCCCCACACACCTCCAATAATAAAATAAATGCTTCAGATACTGGAAATCGGAATTCAAAACAGAAAATGCTGGGAAAACCTAGCAAATCTGGAGAGAGAAAAAAGCAATTATCTTCCCCAGGCAGCAGTGGAGGCTGGGTCATTGAATATAATCAGGACTGAGTTACATAAATTCTAAAGGGACAAGGGAGTCGAAGGTTACGGGAATAGGCAGGAACATGGGGTTGAGACCACAACCATATCTATGGAGTGGCTGAGCAGGTTCGAGGGGCCGAATGGCCTATTCCTGCTCCGAATCCGTATGTTCGTGCAGCCATGCAGGAAAACATAGCTGTGACAAGGCTCAGAGACATATCCTGACAGGGTCAGTAACGGGACCTCAATAGCAGCCCTGGTCTACCCTCCTGCAGAATGCTGCTGTCTCTGCTGGAGCGGCCACACTAACACTACCGTGAGTGTAAGGAAGGCCCACAGGGTGGAATCAATGAAGAAACTAACAACTTACCAATGAGCCAACAGCAGAGGTTCCTGACTTCAACCTCGCTTGAAAACACTGGAAAGAGCTCAACCCAATTCACACAGATCACCAAGAATTCCCTAAAACAGGAGATGAGGGATGACCCAAAGTGCGATTGTAGCCAATAGTCTCGGACCATGGAGCCATCAACCTGCCCAGTGAGATCTGTTGTGGGAGGCACCTCATTTCCCAGCTCGGGTGTCTTAAAGGGACCATCGATTGAACAGACACACTGCACATCACATTGTAAGCTTTCCCCATCATACAATAATTGCCATCAGATTCTGACAGCAGACAGGGCTCTGCAGCATCAAGAGCCCAAGTGAAGGTACCTGGAGGGTTGTTGGTTGCCTCCATCTTCTCGTCTGGCTGGGCAGTTTGCACAAGGTTCTGCCCGTCGCTGCTTTCTGACAGTTCCCGCGTGGATGCCACTGTCACCTCCAGGGTCATCGTTTGGCACATGTCCTTACGACCGGCTTCCTCCTGAGGATCGGCGCACCGCCCAGCCTCTACCATGAGGTGTGCCACATCCGTCCCAAAGCACCCGTCGCCTGGGATACCATGCGGCCCTCCACGCAGCTCGATGATGCCGTGGAGGGCATAGTCTTGCTCCGAAGTGAATTCCATGAAGATGCCGCTGTTGTCTGCTAGGCCTCCTCCCTGCTCGTCCATCTTGGCTTTGATCCCTTTTGCCCTGGCTGCCTCCAGTTACTTTGGCCGTTTATCTTTCCTCTGAGCCGAGATCTGCTGATGTACAGATAACAGGTCAGTGCAAAGCAACAGATAAGGAGGAACTATCCACAGTGGCAGGAGGGTTGTGGGGGGGCCGCAAGGGAGCAGTGCGCCAGGGGTTGCAAAGCTGGCACACCCTCGAAGGGGGGGGTGGCTGCGCTCGGGGTCACGGGGAGAGGTTGCGCTCGGGGTAACTGGGGCGGGGGCTGCTCTCGAGATGACGTGGGGGGGGGCTGCACTCGGTGGGTCGTTGGGGCGGCTGTGCGCAGGGTCGCGAGGAGGGGCTCCACTCGGGGCCGCTGGGGGGCGGGGGTCTCCACTCGGGGCTGCTGGGGGAGGGAGGTTAAAAGGTTGTGGGGGAGGGTTTATGAGGGTGGTTGGGGGGTTTAATTGGGGGGAGGGGGGATTACGGGGAGTTATTTGGGGGGGGTTTTTGTGGGGTTATGGGGAGTTATTGGGGGTGTGGGGAGGGGGTTTTGGGAGGTTATTTGGGGGGTATTTTGGGGGGGTTATTTGGGGATGTTGTAGAGGTATTTCTGGGGGGGGTTATTGGGGGGATATTTTGGGGGTATTTATTGGGACGGTATTTGGAGGGGTTTTGGGGAGTATTTTCTGGGGGGGTATTTTGGGGGGGTTATTTGGCACGGGATTGGTGGGGGATATTTTGGGGAGTTATCTGGGGGGTGTTTTTGGGGGGGTTGGAGTGTTTAGGGGGTATTTATTGAGGAGTTATTTCGGGGGATGTTTTGGGGGTATTTTAGGGGGGTTATTTGGGGAGGTTGGGGTATTTTGGGGGGGTTATTTACAGGGTGTTTTGGGGTTGGGGTTATGGGGAGTTATTTGGGGGGTGTTTTGGGGTGGGGGTTGGGGTGTTTTGGGGGTATTTTTTGGGGTGTGCTTTTGGGTATTTTTTGGGATGGTTATTTGGGGGGGGGTTTCGGGGGGGTTAGGGTATTTTGGGGTTATTAGGGTATTTTGGGGTTATTTGGAGGGGGTGTTTTGGGGGGTGTTTTTTGGGGCGGTTATGGGGAGGTGTTCAGGGGGGTATTTTGGGAGGTGATGGGGGGGTTATTGGGGGTATTTTGGGGGTGGGGAATGTCGTGGGGGGGATGTTGTGGGGGGTATTTTTGGGGGTGGGGTTTTGGGGGTTATTTGGGGGGGTATTTT